>NC_059198.1:52436072-52736072 GCF_020615455.1 Coregonus clupeaformis | reverse complement strand
TATGATAGGTGCAGTGTAATGTGTTGTTTTACAGGGTCAGCCATAGTAGTATGATAGGTCCAGTGTAATGTGTTGTTTTACAGGGTCAGCCATAGTAGTATGATAGGTCCAGTGTAATGTGTTGTTTTACAGGGTCAGCCATAGTATATGATAGGTGCAGTGTAATGTGTTGTTTTACAGGGTCAGCCATAGTAGTATGATAGGTGCAGTGTAATGTGTTGTTTTACAGGGTCAGCCATAGTAGTATGATAGGTGCAGTGTAATGTGTTGTTTTACAGGGTCAGCCATAGTAGTATGATAGGTCCAGTGAAATGTGTTGTTTTACAGGGTCAGCCATAGTAGTATGATAGGTGCAGTGTAATGTGTTGTTTTACAGGGTCAGCCATAGTAGTATGATAGGTCCAGTGAAATGTGTTGTTTTACAGGGTCAGCCATAGTAGTATGATAGGTCCAGTGAAATGTGTTATTTTACAGGGTCAGCCATAGTAGTATGATAGGTCCAGTGTAATGTGTTGTTTTACAGGGTCAGCCATAGTAGTATGATAGGTCCAGTGTAATGTGTTGTTTTACAGGGTCAGCCATAGTAGTATGATAGGTCCAGTGAAATGTGTTGTTTTACAGGGTCAGCCATAGTAGTATGATAGGTCCAGTGAAATGTGTTATTTTACAGGGTCAGCCATAGTATGAAATGTGTTGTTTTACAGGGTCAGCCATAGTAGTATGATAGGTCCAGTGTAATGTGTTGTTTTACAGGGTCAGCCATAGTAGTATGATAGGTCCAGTGTAATGTGTTGTTTTACAGGGTCAGCCATAGTAGTATGATAGGTCCAGTGTAATGTGTTGTTTTACAGGGTCAGCCATAGTAGTATGATAGGTCCAGTGTAATGTGTTGTTTTACAGGGTCAGCCATAGTAGTATGATAGGTGCAGTGTAATGTGTTGTTTTACAGGGTCAGCCATAGTAGTATGATAGGTCCAGTGAAATGTGTTGTTTTACAGGGTCAGCCATAGTAGTATGATAGGTCCAGTGTAATGTGTTGTTTTACAGGGTCAGCCATAGTAGTATGATAGGTCCAGTGTAATGTGTTGTTTTACAGGGTCAGCCATAGTAGTATGATAGGTGCAGTGTAATGTGTTGTTTTACAGGGTCAACCATAGTAGTATGATAGGTCCAGTGTAATGTGTTGTTTTACAGGGTCAGCCATAGTAGTATGATAGGTCCAGTGTAATGTGTTGTTTTACAGGGTCAGCCATAGTAGTATGATAGGTGCAGTGTAATGTGTTGTTTTACAGGGTCAGCCATAGTAGTATGATAGGTCCAGTGTAATGTGTTGTTTTACAGGGTCAGCCATAGTAGTATGATAGGTCCAGTGTAATGTGTTGTTTTACAGGGTCAGCCATAGTAGTATGATAGGTGCAGTGTAATGTGTTGTTTTACAGGGTCAGCCATAGTAGTATGATAGGTCCAGTGTAATGTGTTGTTTTACAGGGTCAGCCATAGTAGTATGATAGGTCCAGTGTAATGTGTTGTTTTACAGGGTCAGCCATAGTAGTATGATAGGTCCAGTGTAATGTGTTGTTTTACAGGGTCAGCCATAGTAGTATGATAGGTCCAGTGTAATGTGTTGTTTTACAGGGTCAGCCATAGTAGTATGATAGGTGCAGTGTAATGTGTTGTTTTACAGGGTCAGCCATAGTAGTATGATAGGTCCAGTGTAATGTGTTGTTTTACAGGGTCAGCCATAGTAGTATGATAGGTCCAGTGTAATGTGTTGTTTTACAGGGTCAGCCATAGTAGTATGATAGGTCCAGTGTAATGTGTTGTTTTACAGGGTCAGCCATAGTAGTATGATAGGTCCAGTGTAATGTGTTGTTTTACAGGGTCAGCCATAGTAGTATGATAGGTCCAGTGTAATGTGTTGTTTTACAGGGTCAGCCATAGTAGTATGATAGGTCCAGTGTAATGTGTTGTTTTACAGGGTCAGCCATAGTAGTATGATAGGTGCAGTGTAATGTGTTGTTTTACAGGGTCAGCCATAGTAGTATGATAGGTCCAGTGTAATGTGTTGTTTTACAGGGTCAGCCATAGTAGTATGATAGGTGCAGTGTAATGTGTTGTTTTACAGGGTCAGCCATAGTAGTATGATAGGTCCAGTGTAATGTGTTGTTTTACAGGGTCAGCCATAGTAGTATGATAGGTCCAGTGTAATGTGTTGTTTTACAGGGTCAGCCATAGTAGTATGATAGGTCCAGTGTAATGTGTTGTTTTACAGGGTCAGCCATAGTAGTATGATAGGTCCAGTGTAATGTGTTGTTTTACAGGGTCAGCCATAGTAGTATGATAGGTCCAGTGTAATGTGTTGTTTTACAGGGTCAGCCATAGTAGTATGATAGGTCCAGTGTAATGTGTTGTTTTACAGGGTCAGCCATAGTAGTATGATAGGTCCAGTGTAATGTGTTGTTTTACAGGGTCAGCCATAGTAGTATGATAGGTGCAGTGTAATGTGTTGTTTTACAGGGTCAGCCATAGTAGTATGATAGGTCCAGTGTAATGTGTTGTTTTACAGGGTCAGCCATAGTAGTATGATAGGTGCAGTGTAATGTGTTGTTTTACAGGGTCAGCCATAGTAGTATGATAGGTCCAGTGTAATGTGTTGTTTTACAGGGTCAGCCATAGTAGTATGATAGGTCCAGTGTAATGTGTTGTTTTACAGGGTCAGCCATAGTAGTATGATAGGTCCAGTGTAATGTGTTGTTTTACAGGGTCAGCCATAGTAGTATGATAGGTCCAGTGTAATGTGTTGTTTTACAGGGTCAGCCATAGTAGTATGATAGGTCCAGTGTAATGTGTTGTTTTACAGGGTCAGCCATAGTAGTATGATAGGTCCAGTGTAATGTGTTGTTTTACAGGGTCAGCCATAGTAGTATGATAGGTGCAGTGTAATGTGTTGTTTTACAGGGTCAGCCATAGTAGTATGATAGGTCCAGTGTAATGTGTTGTTTTACAGGGTCAGCCATAGTAGTATGATAGGTCCAGTGTAATGTGTTGTTTTACAGGGTCAGCCATAGTAGTATGATAGGTCCAGTGTAATGTGTTGTTTTACAGGGTCAGCCATAGTAGTATGATAGGTCCAGTGTAATGTGTTGTTTTACAGGGTCAGCCATAGTAGTATGATAGGTCCAGTGTAATGTGTTGTTTTACAGGGTCAGCCATAGTAGTATGATAGGTCCAGTGTAATGTGTTGTTTTACAGGGTCAGCCATAGTAGTATGATAGGTCCAGTGTAATGTGTTGTTTTACAGGGTCAGCCATAGTAGTATGATAGGTCCAGTGTAATGTGTTGTTTTACAGGGTCAGCCATAGTAGTATGATAGGTGCAGTGTAATGTGTTGTTTTACAGGGTCAGCCATAGTAGTATGATAGGTCCAGTGTAATGTGTTGTTTTACAGGGTCAGCCATAGTAGTATGATAGGTGCAGTGTAATGTGTTGTTTTACAGGGTCAGCCATAGTAGTATGATAGGTCCAGTGTAATGTGTTGTTTTACAGGGTCAGCCATAGTAGTATGATAGGTCCAGTGTAATGTGTTGTTTTACAGGGTCAGCCATAGTAGTATGATAGGTGCAGTGTAATGTGTTGTTTTACAGGGTCAGCCATAGTAGTATGATAGGTGCAGTGTAATGTGTTGTTTTACAGGGTCAGCCATAGTAGTATGATAGGTCCAGTGTAATGTGTTGTTTTACAGGGTCAGCCATAGTAGTATGATAGGTCCAGTGTAATGTGTTGTTTTACAGGGTCAGCCATAGTAGTATGATAGGTCCAGTGTAATGTGTTGTTTTACAGGGTCAGCCATAGTAGTATGATAGGTGCAGTGTAATGTGTTGTTTTTACAGGGTCAGCCATAGTAGTATGATAGGTCCAGTGTAATGTGTTGTTTTACAGGGTCAGCCATAGTAGTATGATAGGTCCAGTGTAATGTGTTGTTTTACAGGGTCAGCCATAGTAGTATGATAGGTGCAGTGTAATGTGTTGTTTTACAGGGTCAGCCATAGTAGTATGATAGGTCAGTGTAATGTGTTGTTTTACAGGGTCAGCCATAGTAGTATGATAGGTCCAGTGTAATGTGTTGTTTTACAGGGTCAGCCATAGTAGTATGATAGGTCCAGTGTAATGTGTTGTTTTACAGGGTCAGCCATAGTAGTATGATAGGTGCAGTGTAATGTGTTGTTTTACAGGGTCAGCCATAGTAGTATGATAGGTCCAGTGTAATGTGTTGTTTTACAGGGTCAGCCATAGTAGTATGATAGGTGCAGTGTAATGTGTTGTTTTACAGGGTCAGCCATATGTATGATAGGTCCAGTGTAATGTGTTGTTTTACAGGGTCAGCCATAGTAGTATGATAGGTCCAGTGTAATGTGTTGTTTTACAGGGTCAGCCATGTTATGATAGGTCCAGTGTAATGTGTTGTTTTACAGGGTCAGCCATAGTAGTATGATAGGTCCAGTGTAATGTGTTGTTTTACAGGGTCAGCCATAGTAGTATGATAGGTCCAGTGTAATGTGTTGTTTTACAGGGTCAGCCATAGTAGTATGATAGGTCCAGTGTAATGTGTTGTTTTACAGGGTCAGCCATAGTAGTATGATAGGTCCAGTGTAATGTGTTGTTTTACAGGGTCAGCCATAGTAGTATGATAGGTCCAGTGTAATGTGTTGTTTTACAGGGTCAGCCATAGTAGTATGATAGGTCCAGTGTAATGTGTTGTTTTACAGGGTCAGCCATAGTAGTATGATAGGTCCAGTGTAATGTGTTGTTTTACAGGGTCAGCCATAGTAGTATGATAGGTCCAGTGTAATGTGTTGTTTTACAGGGTCAGCCATAGTAGTATGATAGGTCCAGTGTAATGTGTTGTTTTACAGGGTCAGCCATAGTAGTATGATAGGTCCAGTGTAATGTGTTGTTTTACAGGGTCAGCCATAGTAGTATGATAGGTCCAGTGTAATGTGTTGTTTTACAGGGTCAGCCATAGTAGTATGATAGGTCCAGTGTAATGTGTTGTTTTACAGGGTCAGCCATAGTAGTATGATAGGTGCAGTGTAATGTGTTGTTTTACAGGGTCAGCCATAGTAGTATGATAGGTCCAGTGTAATGTGTTGTTTTACAGGGTCAGCCATAGTAGTATGATAGGTCCAGTGTAATGTGTTGTTTTACAGGGTCAGCCATAGTAGTATGATAGGTCCAGTGTAATGTGTTGTTTTACAGGGTCAGCCATAGTAGTATGATAGGTCCAGTGTAATGTGTTGTTTTACAGGGTCAGCCATAGTAGTATGATAGGTCCAGTGTAATGTGTTGTTTTACAGGGTCAGCCATAGTAGTATGATAGGTCCAGTGTAATGTGTTGTTTTACAGGGTCAGCCATAGTAGTATGATAGGTCCAGTGTAATGTGTTGTTTTACAGGGTCAGCCATAGTAGTATGATAGGTCCAGTGTAATGTGTTGTTTTACAGGGTCAGCCATAGTAGTATGATAGGTCCAGTGTAATGTGTTGTTTTACAGGGTCAGCCATAGTAGTATGATAGGTGCAGTGTAATGTGTTGTTTTACAGGGTCAGCCATAGTAGTATGATAGGTCCAGTGTAATGTGTTGTTTTACAGGGTCAGCCATAGTAGTATGATAGGTGCAGTGTAATGTGTTGTTTTACAGGGTCAGCCATAGTAGTATGATAGGTCCAGTGTAATGTGTTGTTTTACAGGGTCAGCCATAGTAGTATGATAGGTCCAGTGTAATGTGTTGTTTTACAGGGTCAGCCATAGTAGTATGATAGGTCCAGTGTAATGTGTTGTTTTACAGGGTCAGCCATAGTAGTATGATAGGTCCAGTGTAATGTGTTGTTTTACAGGGTCAGCCATAGTAGTATGATAGGTCCAGTGTAATGTGTTGTTTTACAGGGTCAGCCATAGTAGTATGATAGGTCCAGTGTAATGTGTTGTTTTACAGGGTCAGCCATAGTAGTATGATAGGTCCAGTGTAATGTGTTGTTTTACAGGGTCAGCCATAGTAGTATGATAGGTGCAGTGTAATGTGTTGTTTTACAGGGTCAGCCATAGTAGTATGATAGGTCCAGTGTAATGTGTTGTTTTACAGGGTCAGCCATAGTAGTATGATAGGTCCAGTGTAATGTGTTGTTTTACAGGGTCAGCCATAGTAGTATGATAGGTCCAGTGTAATGTGTTGTTTTACAGGGTCAGCCATAGTAGTATGATAGGTGCAGTGTAATGTGTTGTTTTACAGGGTCAGCCATAGTAGTATGATAGGTCCAGTGTAATGTGTTGTTTTACAGGGTCAGCCATAGTAGTATGATAGGTCCAGTGTAATGTGTTGTTTTACAGGGTCAGCCATATTGATAGGTCCAGTGTAATGTGTTGTTTTACAGGGTCAGCCATAGTAGTTGATAGGTCCAGTGTAATGTGTTGTTTTACAGGGTCAGCCATAGTAGTATGATAGGTCCAGTGTAATGTTTGTTTTACAGGGTCAGCCATAGTAGTATGATAGGTCCAGTGTAATGTGTTGTTTTACAGGGTCAGCCATAGTAGTATGATAGGTCCAGTGTAATGTGTTGTTTTACAGGGTCAGCCATAGTAGTATGATAGGTGCAGTGTAATGTGTTGTTTTACAGGGTCAGCCATAGTAGTATGATAGGTCCAGTGTAATGTGTTGTTTTACAGGGTCAGCCATAGTAGTATGATAGGTCCAGTGTAATGTGTTGTTTTACAGGGTCAACCATAGTAGTATGATAGGTCCAGTGTAATGTGTTGTTTTACAGGGTCAGCCATAGTAGTATGATAGGTCCAGTGTAATGTGTTGTTTTACAGGGTCAGCCATAGTAGTATGATAGGTGCAGTGTAATGTGTTGTTTTACAGGGTCAGCCATAGTAGTATGATAGGTCCAGTGTAATGTGTTGTTTTACAGGGTCAGCCATAGTAGTATGATAGGTGCAGTGTAATGTGTTGTTTTACAGGGTCAGCCATAGTAGTATGATAGGTCCAGTGTAATGTGTTGTTTTACAGGGTCAGCCATAGTAGTATGATAGGTCCAGTGTAATGTGTTGTTTTACAGGGTCAGCCATAGTAGTATGATAGGTCCAGTGTAATGTGTTGTTTTACAGGGTCAGCCATAGTAGTATGATAGGTCCAGTGTAATGTGTTGTTTTACAGGGTCAGCCATAGTAGTATGATAGGTCCAGTGTAATGTGTTGTTTTACAGGGTCAGCCATAGTAGTATGATAGGTCCAGTGTAATGTGTTGTTTTACAGGGTCAGCCATAGTAGTATGATAGGTGCAGTGTAATGTGTTGTTTTACAGGGTCAGCCATAGTAGTATGATAGGTCCAGTGTAATGTGTTGTTTTACAGGGTCAGCCATAGTAGTATGATAGGTGCAGTGTAATGTGTTGTTTTACAGGGTCAGCCATAGTAGTATGATAGGTCCAGTGTATGTGTTGTTTTACAGGGTCAGCCATAGTAGTATGATAGGTCCAGTGTAATGTGTTGTTTTACAGGGTCAGCCATAGTAGTATGATAGGTCCAGTGTAATGTGTTGTTTTACAGGGTCAGCCATAGTAGTATGATAGGTCCAGTGTAATGTGTTGTTTTACAGGGTCAGCCATAGTAGTATGATAGGTCAGTGTAATGTGTTGTTTTACAGGGTCAACCATAGTAGTATGATAGGTGCAGTGTAATGTGTTGTTTTACAGGGTCAGCCATAGTAGTATGATAGGTCCAGTGTAATGTGTTGTTTTACAGGGTCAGCCATAGTAGTATGATAGGTCCAGTGTAATGTGTTGTTTTACAGGGTCAGCCATAGTAGTATGATAGGTCCAGTGTAATGTGTTGTTTTACAGGGTCAGCCATAGTAGTATGATAGGTCCAGTGTAATGTGTTGTTTTACAGGGTCAGCCATAGTAGTATGATAGGTCCAGTGTAATGTGTTGTTTTACAGGGTCAGCCATAGTAGTATGATAGGTCCAGTGTAATGTGTTGTTTTACAGGGTCAGCCATAGTAGTATGATAGGTGCCAGTGTAATGTGTTGTTTTACAGGGTCAGCCATAGTAGTATGATAGGTCCAGTGTAATGTGTTGTTTTACAGGGTCAGCCATAGTAGTATGATAGGTCCAGTGTAATGTGTTGTTTTACAGGGTCAGCCATAGTAGTATGATAGGTCCAGTGTAATGTGTTGTTTTACAGGGTCAGCCATAGTAGTATGATAGGTCCAGTGTAATGTGTTGTTTTACAGGGTCAGCCATAGTAGTATGATAGGTCCAGTGTAATGTGTTGTTTTACAGGGTCAGCCATAGTAGTATGATAGGTCAGTGTAATGTGTTGTTTTACAGGGTCAGCCATAGTAGTATGATAGGTCCAGTGTAATGTGTTGTTTTACAGGGTCAGCCATAGTAGTATGATAGGTGCAGTGTAATGTGTTGTTTTACAGGGTCAGCCATAGTAGTATGATAGGTCCAGTGTAATGTGTTGTTTTACAGGGTCAGCCATAGTAGTATGATAGGTCCAGTGTAATGTGTTGTTTTACAGGGTCAGCCATAGTAGTATGATAGGTCCAGTGTAATGTGTTGTTTTACAGGGTCAGCCATAGTAGTATGATAGGTCCAGTGTAATGTGTTGTTTTACAGGGTCAGCCATAGTAGTATGATAGGTCCAGTGTAATGTGTTGTTTTACAGGGTCAGCCATAGTAGTATGATAGGTGCAGTGTAATGTGTTGTTTTACAGGGTCAGCCATAGTAGTATGATAGGTGCAGTGTAATGTGTTGTTTTACAGGGTCAGCCATAGTAGTATGATAGGTCCAGTGTAATGTGTTGTTTTACAGGGTCAGCCATAGTAGTATGATAGGTCCAGTGTAATGTGTTGTTTTACAGGGTCAGCCATAGTAGTATGATAGGTCCAGTGTAATGTGTTGTTTTACAGGGTCAGCCATAGTAGTATGATAGGTCCAGTGTAATGTGTTGTTTTACAGGGTCAGCCATAGTAGTATGATAGGTGCAGTGTAATGTGTTGTTTTACAGGGTCAGCCATAGTAGTATGATAGGTGCAGTGTAATGTGTTGTTTTACAGGGTCAGCCATAGTAGTATGATAGGTCCAGTGTAATGTGTTGTTTTACAGGGTCAGCCATAGTAGTATGATAGGTCCAGTGTAATGTGTTGTTTTACAGGGTCAGCCATAGTAGTATGATAGGTCCAGTGTAATGTGTTGTTTTACAGGGTCAGCCATAGTAGTATGATAGGTCAGTGTAATGTGTTGTTTTACAGGGTCAGCCATAGTAGTATGATAGGTGCAGTGTAATGTGTTGTTTTACAGGGTCAGCCATGTAGTTGATAGGTCCAGTGTAATGTGTTGTTTTACAGGGTCAGCCATAGTAGTATGATAGGTGCAGTGTAATGTGTTGTTTTACAGGGTCAGCCATAGTAGTATGATAGGTCCAGTGTAATGTGTTGTTTTACAGGGTCAGCCATAGTAGTATGATAGGTCCAGTGTAATGTGTTGTTTTACAGGGTCAGCCATAGTAGTATGATAGGTCCAGTGTAATGTGTTGTTTTACAGGGTCAGCCATAGTAGTATGATAGGTGCAGTGTAATGTGTTGTTTTACAGGGTCAGCCATAGTAGTATGATAGGTCCAGTGTAATGTGTTGTTTTACAGGGTCAGCCATAGTAGTATGATAGGTGCAGTGTAATGTGTTGTTTTACAGGGTCAGCCATAGTAGTATGATAGGTCCAGTGTAATGTGTTGTTTTACAGGGTCAGCCATAGTAGTATGATAGGTCCAGTGTAATGTGTTGTTTTACAGGGTCAGCCATAGTAGTATGATAGGTCCAGTGTAATGTGTTGTTTTACAGGGTCAGCCATAGTAGTATGATAGGTGCAGTGTAATGTGTTGTTTTACAGGGTCAGCCATAGTAGTATGATAGGTCCAGTGTAATGTGTTGTTTTACAGGGTCAGCCATTATATGATAGGTCCAGTGTAATGTGTTGTTTTACAGGGTCAGCCATAGTAGTATGATAGGTCCAGTGTAATGTGTTGTTTTACAGGGTCAGCCATAGTAGTATGATAGGTCCAGTGTAATGTGTTGTTTTACAGGGTCAGCCATAGTAGTATGATAGGTCCAGTGTAATGTGTTGTTTTACAGGGTCAGCCATAGTAGTATGATAGGTGCAGTGTAATGTGTTGTTTTACAGGGTCAGCCATAGTAGTATGATAGGTCCAGTGTAATGTGTTGTTTTACAGGGTCAGCCATAGTAGTATGATAGGTCCAGTGTAATGTGTTGTTTTACAGGGTCAGCCATAGTAGTATGATAGGTCCAGTGTAATGTGTTGTTTTACAGGGTCAGCCATAGTAGTATGATAGGTCCAGTGTAATGTGTTGTTTTACAGGGTCAGCCATAGTAGTATGATAGGTCCAGTGTAATGTGTTGTTTTACAGGGTCAGCCATAGTAGTATGATAGGTGCAGTGTAATGTGTTGTTTTACAGGGTCAGCCATAGTAGTATGATAGGTCCAGTGTAATGTGTTGTTTTACAGGGTCAGCCATAGTAGTATGATAGGTCCAGTGTAATGTGTTGTTTTACAGGGTCAGCCATAGTAGTATGATAGGTCCAGTGTAATGTGTTGTTTTACAGGGTCAGCCATAGTAGTATGATAGGTCCAGTGTAATGTGTTGTTTTACAGGGTCAGCCATAGTAGTATGATAGGTGCAGTGTAATGTGTTGTTTTACAGGGTCAGCCATAGTAGTATGATAGGTCCAGTGTAATGTGTTGTTTTACAGGGTCAGCCATAGTAGTATGATAGGTGCAGTGTAATGTGTTGTTTTACAGGGTCAGCCATAGTAGTATGATAGGTGCAGTGTAATGTGTTGTTTTACAGGGTCAACCATAGTAGTATGATAGGTGCAGTGTAATGTGTTGTTTTACAGGGTCAGCCATAGTAGTATGATAGGTCCAGTGTAATGTGTTGTTTTACAGGGTCAGCCATAGTAGTATGATAGGTGCAGTGTAATGTGTTGTTTTACAGGGTCAGCCATAGTAGTATGATAGGTCCAGTGTAATGTGTTGTTTTACAGGGTCAGCCATAGTAGTATGATAGGTCCAGTGTAATGTGTTGTTTTACAGGGTCAGCCATAGTAGTATGATAGGTCCAGTGTAATGTGTTGTTTTACAGGGTCAGCCATAGTAGTATGATAGGTCCAGTGTAATGTGTTGTTTTACAGGGTCAGCCATAGTAGTATGATAGGTCCAGTGTAATGTGTTGTTTTACAGGGTCAGCCATAGTAGTATGATAGGTGCAGTGTAATGTGTTGTTTTACAGGGTCAGCCATAGTAGTATGATAGGTCCAGTGTAATGTGTTGTTTTACAGGGTCAGCCATAGTAGTATGATAGGTCCAGTGTAATGTGTTGTTTTACAGGGTCAGCCATAGTAGTATGATAGGTGCAGTGTAATGTGTTGTTTTACAGGGTCAGCCATGATAGGTCCAGTGTAATGTGTTGTTTTACAGGGTCAGCCATAGTAGTATGATAGGTCCAGTGTAATGTGTTGTTTTACAGGGTCAGCCATAGTAGTATGATAGGTCCAGTGTAATGTGTTGTTTTACAGGGTCAGCCATAGTAGTATGATAGGTCCAGTGTAATGTGTTGTTTTACAGGGTCAGCCATAGTAGTATGATAGGTCCAGTGTAATGTGTTGTTTTACAGGGTCAGCCATAGTAGTATGATAGGTGCAGTGTAATGTGTTGTTTTACAGGGTCAGCCATAGTAGTATGATAGGTCCAGTGTAATGTGTTGTTTTACAGGGTCAGCCATAGTAGTATGATATGTCCAGTGTAATGTGTTGTTTTACAGGGTCAGCCATATAGTATGATAGGTGCAGTGTAATGTGTTGTTTTACAGGGTCAGCCATAGTAGTATGATAGGTCCAGTGCAATGTGTTGTTTTACAGGGTCAGCCATAGTAGTATGATAGGTCCAGTGTAATGTGTTGTTTTACAGGGTCAGCCATAGTAGTATGATAGGTGCAGTGTAATGTGTTGTTTTACAGGGTCAGCCATAGTAGTATGATAGGTCCAGTGTAATGTGTTGTTTTACAGGGTCAGCCATAGTAGTATGATAGGTCCAGTGTAATGTGTTGTTTTACAGGGTCAGCCATAGTAGTATGATAGGTGCAGTGTAATGTGTTGTTTTACAGGGTCAGCCATAGTAGTATGATAGGTCCAGTGTAATGTGTTGTTTTACAGGGTCAGCCATAGTAGTATGATAGGTCCAGTGTAATGTGTTGTTTTACAGGGTCAGCCATAGTAGTATGATAGGTGCAGTGTAATGTGTTGTTTCTACAGGGTCAGCCATAGTAGTATGATAGGTCCAGTGTAATGTGTTGTTTTACAGGGTCAGCCATAGTAGTATGATAGGTCCAGTGTAAGTGTTGTTTTACAGGGTCAGCCATAGTAGTATGATAGGTCCAGTGTAATGTGTTGTTTTACAGGGTCAGCCATAGTAGTATGATAGGTGCAGTGTAATGTGTTGTTTTACAGGGTCAGCCATAGTAGTATGATAGGTCCAGTGTAATGTGTTGTTTTACAGGGTCAGCCGTAGTAGTATGATAGGTGCAGTGTAATGTGTTGTTTTACAGGGTCAGCCATAGTAGTATGATAGGTCCAGTGTAATGTGTTGTTTTACAGGGTCAGCCATAGTAGTATGATAGGTCCAGTGTAATGTGTTGTTTTACAGGGTCAGCCATAGTAGTATGATAGGTGCAGTGTAATGTGTTGTTTTACAGGGTCAGCCATGATAGGTCCAGTGTAATGTGTTGTTTTACAGGGTCAGCCATAGTAGTATGATAGGTCCAGTGTAATGTGTTGTTTTACAGGGTCAGCCATAGTAGTATGATAGGTCCAGTGTAATGTGTTGTTTTACAGGGTCAGCCATAGTAGTATGATAGGTGCAGTGTAATGTGTTGTTTTACAGGGTCAGCCATAGTAGTATGATAGGTCCAGTGTAATGTGTTGTTTTACAGGGTCAGCCATAGTAGTATGATAGGTGCAGTGTAATGTGTTGTTTTACAGGGTCAGCCATAGTAGTATGATAGGTCCAGTGTAATGTGTTGTTTTACAGGGTCAGCCATAGTAGTATGATATGTGCAGTGTAATGTGTTGTTTTACAGGGTCAGCCATGATAGGTCCAGTGTAATGTGTTGTTTTACAGGGTCAGCCATAGTAGTATGATAGGTCCAGTGTAATGTGTTGTTTTACAGGGTCAGCCATGATAGGTCCAGTGTAATGTGTTGTTTTACAGGGTCAGCCATAGTAGTATGATATGTCCAGTGCAGTGTGTTGTTATACAGGGTCAGCCATAGTAGTATGATAGGTGCAGTGTGTTGTTATACAGGGTCAGCCATAGTAGTATGATAGGTGCAGTGTAATGTGTTGTTTTACAGGGTCAGCCATAGTAGTATGATAGGTCCAGTGTAATGTGTTGTTTTACAGGGTCAGCCATAGTAGTATGAAAGGTCCAGTGTAATGTGTTGTCTTACAGGGTCAGCCATAGTAGTATGATAGGTGCAGTGTGTTGTTATACAGGGTCAGCCATAGTAGTATGATAGGTAGAGTGTGTTGTTTTACAGGGTCAGCCATAGTAGTATGATAGGTGCAGTGTAATGTGTTGTTTTACAGGGTCAGCCATAGTAGTATGATAGGTCCAGTGTAATGTGTTGTTTTACAGGGTCAGCCATAGTAGTATGATAGGTGCAGTGTAATGTGTTGTTTTACAGGGTCAGCCATAGTAGTATGATAGGTGCAGTGTGTGTTGTTTTACAGGGTCAGCCATAGTAGTATGATAGGTGCAGTGTAATGTGTTGTTTTACAGGGTCAGCCATAGTAGTATGATAGGTCCAGTGTAATGTGTTGTTTTACAGGGTCAGCCATAGTAGTATGATAGGTCCAGTGTAATGTGTTGTTTTACAGGGTCAGCCATAGTAGTATGATAGGTCCAGTGTAAAGTGTTGTTTTACAGGGTCAGCCATAGTAGTATGATAGGTCCAGTGTAATGTGTTGTTTTACAGGGTCAGCCATAGTAGTATGATAGGTGCAGTGTAATGTGTTGTTTTACAGGGTCAGCCATAGTAGTATGATAGGTCCAGTGTAATGTGTTGTTTTACAGGGTCAGCCATAGTAGTATGATAGGTGCAGTGTAATGTGTTGTTTTACAGGGTCAGCCATGATAGGTCCAGTGTAATGTGTTGTTTTACAGGGTCAGCCATAGTAGTATGATAGGTCCAGTGTAATGTGTTGTTTTACAGGGTCAGCCATGATAGGTCCAGTGTAATGTGTTGTTTTACAGGGTCAGCCATAGTAGTATGATATGTCCAGTGTAATGTGTTGTTTTACAGGGTCAGCCATAGTAGTATGATATGTCCAGTGTAATGTGTTGTTTTACAGGGTCAGCCATAGTAGTATGATATGTCCAGTGTAATGTGTTGTTTTACAGGGTCAGCCATAGTAGTATGATAGGTCCAGTGTAATGTGTTGTTTTACAGGGTCAGCCATAGTAGTATGATAGGTGCAGTGTAATGTGTTGTTTTACAGGGTCAGCCATAGTAGTATGATAGGTCCAGTGTAATGTGTTGTTTTACAGGGTCAGCCATAGTAGTATGATAGGTCCAGTGTAATGTGTTGTTTTACAGGGTCAGCCATAGTAGTATGATAGGTCCAGTGTAATGTGTTGTTTTACAGGGTCAGCCATAGTAGTATGATAGGTCCAGTGTAATGTGTTGTTTTACAGGGTCAGCCATAGTAGTATGATAGGTCCAGTGTAATGGTTGTTTTACAGGGTCAGCCATAGTAGTATGATAGGTGCAGTGTTGTTGTTTTACAGGGTCAGCCATAGTAGTATGATAGGTGCAGTGTAATGTGTTGTTTTACAGGGTCAGCCATAGTAGTATGATAGGTCCAGTGTAATGTGTTGTTTTACAGGGTCAGCCATAGTAGTATGATAGGTCCAGTGTAATGTGTTGTTTTACAGGGTCAGCCATAGTAGTATGATAGGTGCAGTGTGTTGTTATACAGGGTCAGCCATAGTAGTATGATAGGTGAGTGTGTTGTTATACAGGGTCAGCCATAGTAGTATGATAGGTGCAGTGTAATGTGTTGTTTTACAGGGTCAGCCATAGTAGTATGATAGGTCCAGTGTAATGTGTTGTTTTACAGGGTCAGCCATAGTAGTATGATAGGTGCAGTGTAATGTGTTGTTTTACAGGGTCAGCCATAGTAGTATGATAGGTGCAGTGTGTGTTGTTTTACAGGGTCAGCCATAGTAGTATGATAGGTCAGAGTAGTGTTGTTATACAGGGTCAGCCATAGTAGTATGATAGGTGCAGTGTAATGTGTTGTTTTACAGGGTCAGCCATAGTAGTATGATAGGTCCAGTGTAATGTGTTGTTTTACAGGGTCAGCCATAGTAGTATGATAGGTGCAGTGTAATGTGTTGTTTTACAGGGTCAGCCATAGTAGTATGATAGGTGCAGTGTGTTGTTATACAGGGTCAGCCATAGTAGTATGATAGGTGCAGTGCAATGTGTTGTTTTACAGGGTCAGCCATAGTAGTATGATAGGTCCAGTGTAATGTGTTGTTTTACAGGGTCAGCCATAGTAGTATGATAGGTGCAGTGTAATGTGTTGTTTTACAGGGTCAGCCATAGTAGTATGATAGGTCCAGTGTAATGTGTTGTTTTACAGGGTCAGCCATAGTAGTATGATAGGTCCAGTGTAAAGTGTTGTTTTACAGGGTCAGCCATAGTAGTATGATAGGTCCAGTGTAATGTGTTGTTTTACAGGGTCAGCCATAGTAGTATGATAGGTGCAGTGTAATGTGTTGTTTTACAGGGTCAGCCATAGTAGTATGATAGGTCCAGTGTAATGTGTTGTTTTACAGGGTCAGCCATAGTAGTATGATAGGTGCAGTGTAATGTGTTGTTTTTACAGGGTCAGTCATAGTAGTACGATAGGTGCAGTGTAATGTGTTGTTTTACAGGGTCAGCCATGAGTATGGTCCAGTGTAATGTGTTGTTTTACAGGGTCAGCCATAGTAGTATGATAGGTCCAGTGTAATGTGTTGTTTTACAGGGTCAGCCATAGTAGTATGATAGGTGCAGTGTAATGTGTTGTTTTACAGGGTCAGCCATAGTAGTATGATAGGTCCAGTGTAATGTGTTGTTTTACAGGGTCAGCCATAGTAGTATGATAGGTCCAGTGTAATGTGTTGTTTTACAGGGTCAGCCATAGTAGTATGATAGGTGCAGTGTAATGTGTTGTTTTACAGGGTCAGCCATAGTAGTATGATAGGTCCAGTGTAATGTGTTGTTTTACAGGGTCAGCCATAGTAGTATGATAGGTGCAGTGTAAGTGTTGTTTTACAGGGTCAGCCATAGTAGTATGATAGGTCCAGTGTAATGTGTTGTTTTACAGGGTCAGCCATAGTAGTATGATAGGTGCAGTGTAATGTGTTGTTTTACAGGGTCAGCCATAGTAGTATGATAGGTCCAGTGTAATGTGTTGTTTTACAGGGTCAGCCGTAGTAGTATGATAGGTGCAGTGTAATGTGTTGTTTTACAGGGTCAGCCATAGTAGTATGATAGGTCCAGTGTAATGTGTTGTTTTACAGGGTCAGCCATAGTAGTATGATAGGTCCAGTGTAAAGTGTTGTTTTACAGGGTCAGCCATAGTAGTATTATAGGTCCAGTGTAATGTGTTGTTTTACAGGGTCAGCCATAGTAGTATGATAGGTCCAGTGTAATGTGTTGTTTTACAGGGTCAGCCATAGTAGTATGAAAGGTCCAGTGTAATGTGTTGTTTTACAGGGTCAGCCATAGTAGTATGATAGGTGCAGTGTGTTGTTATACAGGGTCAGCCATAGTAGTATGATAGGTGCAGTGTGTTGTTATACAGGGTCAGCCATAGTAGTATGATAGGTGCAGTGTAATGTGTTGTTTTACAGGGTCAGCCATAGTAGTATGATAGGTCCAGTGTAATGTGTTGTTTTACAGGGTCAGCCATAGTAGTATGAAAGGTCCAGTGTAATGTGTTGTTTTACAGGGTCAGCCATAGTAGTATGATAGGTGCAGTGTGTTGTTATACAGGGTCAGCCATAGTAGTATGATAGGTAGAGTGTGTTGTTATACAGGGTCAGCCATAGTAGTATGATAGGTGCAGTGTAATGTGTTGTTTTACAGGGTCAGCCATAGTAGTATGATAGGTCCAGTGTAATGTGTTGTTTTACAGGGTCAGCCATAGTAGTATGATAGGTGCAGTGTAATGTGTTGTTTTACAGGGTCAGCCATAGTAGTATGATAGGTCCAGTGTAATGTGTTGTTTTACAGGGTCAGCCATAGTAGTATGATAGGTGCAGTGTAATGTGTTGTTTTACAGGGTCAGCCATAGTAGTATGATAGGTGCAGTGTGTTGTTATACAGGGTCAGCCATAGTAGTATGATAGGTGCAGTGCAATGTGTTGTTTTACAGGGTCAGCCATAGTAGTATGATAGGTCCAGTGTAATGTGTTGTTTTACAGGGTCAGCCATAGTAGTATGATAGGTGCAGTGTAATGTGTTGTTCTACAGGGTCAGCCATAGTAGTATGATAGGTCCAGTGTAATGTGTTGTTTTACAGGGTCAGCCATAGTAGTATGATAGGTGCAGTGTAAAGTGTTGTTTTACAGGGTCAGCCATAGTAGTATGATAGGTCCAGTGTAATGTGTTGTTTTACAGGGTCAGCCATAGTAGTATGATAGGTGCAGTGTAATGTGTTGTTTTACAGGGTCAGCCATAGTAGTATGATAGGTCCAGTGTAATGTGTTGTTTTACAGGGTCAGCCGTAGTAGTATGATAGGTGCAGTGTAATGTGTTGTTTTACAGGGTCAGCCATAGTAGTATGATAGGTGCAGTGTAATGTGTTGTTTTACAGGGTCAGCCATGATAGGTCCAGTGTAATGTGTTGTTTTACAGGGTCAGCCATAGTAGTATGATAGGTCCAGTGTAATGTGTTGTTTTACAGGGTCAGCCATAGTAGTATGATAGGTGCAGTGTAATGTGTTGTTTTACAGGGTCAGCCATAGTAGTATGATAGGTCCAGTGTAATGTGTTGTTTTACAGGGTCAGCCATAGTAGTATGATAGGTCCAGTGTAATGTGTTGTTTTACAGGGTCAGCCATAGTAGTATGATAGGTGCAGTGTAATGTGTTGTTCTACAGGGTCAGCCATAGTAGTATGATAGGTCCAGTGTAATGTGTTGTTTTACAGGGTCAGCCATAGTAGTATGATAGGTGCAGTGTAAAGTGTTGTTTTACAGGGTCAGCCATAGTAGTATGATAGGTCCAGTGTAATGTGTTGTTTTACAGGGTCAGCCATAGTAGTATGATAGGTGCAGTGTAATGTGTTGTTTTACAGGGTCAGCCATAGTAGTATGATAGGTCCAGTGTAATGTGTTGTTTTACAGGGTCAGCCGTAGTAGTATGATAGGTGCAGTGTAATGTGTTGTTTTACAGGGTCAGCCATAGTAGTATGATAGGTCCAGTGTAATGTGTTGTTTTACAGGGTCAGCCATAGTAGTATGATAGGTCCAGTGTAATGTGTTGTTTTACAGGGTCAGCCATAGTAGTATGATAGGTGCAGTGTAATGTGTTGTTTTACAGGGTCAGCCATGATAGGTCCAGTGTAATGTGTTGTTTTACAGGGTCAGCCATAGTAGTATGATAGGTCCAGTGTAATGTGTTGTTTTACAGGGTCAGCCATAGTAGTATGATAGGTCCAGTGTAATGTGTTGTTCTACAGGGTCAGCCATAGTTATCCCTCTAGTGGTGCGGGGGCTGTGCTTTGGCAGAGTGGGTGGAGTATGATAGGTGCAGTGTAATGTGTTGTTTTACAGGGTCAGCCATAGTAGTATGATAGGTCCAGTGTAATGTGTTGTTTTACAGGGTCAGCCATAGTAGTATGATAGGTGCAGTGTAATGTGTTGTTTTACAGGGTCAGCCATGATAGGTCCAGTGTAATGTGTTGTTTTACAGGGTCAGCCATAGTAGTATGATAGGTCCAGTGTAATGTGTTGTTTTACAGGGTCAGCCATGATAGGTCCAGTGTAATGTGTTGTTTTACAGGGTCAGCCATAGTAGTATGATAGGTGCAGTGTAATGTGTTGTTTTATAGGGTCAGCCATAGTAGTATGATAGGTCCAGTGTAATGTGTTGTTTTACAGGGTCAGCCATAGTAGTATGATAGGTGCAGTGTAATGTGTTGTTTTACAGGGTCAGCCATAGTAGTATGATAGGTCCAGTGTAATGTGTTGTTTTACAGGGTCAGCCATAGTAGTATGATAGGTCCAGTGTAATGTGTTGTTTTACAGGGTCAGCCATAGTAGTATGATAGGTCCAGTGTAATGTGTTGTTTTACAGGGTCAGCCGTAGTAGTATGATAGGTCCAGTGTAATGTGTTGTTTTACAGGGTCAGCCATAGTAGTATGATAGGTCCAGTGTCATGTGTTGTTTTACAGGGTCAGCCATAGTAGTATGATAGGTCCAGTGTAATGTGTTGTTTTACAGGGTCAGCCATAGTAGTATGATAGGTCCAGTGTAATGTGTTGTTTTACAGGGTCAGCCATAGTAGTATGATAGGTCCAGTGTAATGTGTTGTTTTACAGGGTCAGCCATGATAGGTCCAGTGTAATGTGTTGTTTTACAGGGTCAGCCATAGTAGTATGATAGGTGCAGTGTAATGTGTTGTTTTACAGGGTCAGCCATAGTAGTATGAAAGGTCCAGTGTAATGTGTTGTTTTACAGGGTCAGCCATAGTAGTATGATAGGTGCAGTGTAATGTGTTGTTTTACAGGGTCAGCCATAGTAGTATGATAGGTGCAGTGTAATGTGTTGTTTTATAGGGTCAGCCATAGTAGTATGATAGGTCCAGTGTAATGTGTTGTTTTACAGGGTCAGCCATAGTAGTATGATAGGTCCAGTGTAATGTGTTGTTTTACAGGGTCAGCCATAGTAGTATGATAGGTGCAGTGTAATGTGTTGTTTTACAGGGTCAGCCATAGTAGTATGATAGGTCCAGTGTAATGTGTTGTTTTACAGGGTCAGCCATAGTAGTATGATAGGTCCAGTGTAATGTGTTGTTTTACAGGGTCAGCCATAGTAGTATGATAGGTCCAGTGTAATGTGTTGTTTTACAGGGTCAGCCATAGTAGTATGATAGGTCCAGTGTAATGTGTTGTTTTACAGGGTCAGCCATAGTAGTACGGTGCCCCTGGAACTAGTTAGGGGCACATAGCTCACATCTACAGATTCTTAACCTTGTCGGCTCGGGGATTCGAACCAGCGACCTTTCGTTTACTGGCCCAACGCTCTAACCACTAGGCTAGCTGCCTGCCACCCTAATTTAGGGTGAGATCATTTCAGAGAACAATATAATATATCTCATGCAGTCCTGCCGTAAACTACACAGCTGGATGTTGATCTGTTTCTGAGGAGAGCTGGAGTACTTTGTCTGTGCATTGCTTCATTAGGACCCATATGTTGAATTGCTTGGACATTAGGACCCATTATGTTTTCAAAAGAATGTTTTTCGGAACTAAGAGCAGTTTTAAGTTTCAAAACAGAATACCCTCAGAGCGCTCACACCATTTCTTCCATTTTCAGTCCGAAACACCTTTGCCTGGCCGCATTCCCTTCACTTCCTGTTTTCAGTCCTCTGAGGGGAAACGAGATCTGCTCAGTCACACCTGTGACGCACGCCAGATAGACCCTCACCAGGGAAACCAAGGAGCCGGCCCCTTCCTTCTCTCCTCTCCACTCTCCTCTCCACTCCTCTTCACACTTTTGGTAAGACAGATCAATTACTCCCTGGCTGGCTCGTGCCGGTACAACAGATAACCCTCTATCCCTCCACTCCAACCCTCTATCCCTCCACTCCACCCCTCTATCCCTCCACTCCAACCCTCTATCCCTCCACTCCAACCCTCTATCCCTCCACTCCAACCCTCTATCCCTCCACTCCAACCCTCTCTCCCTCCAACCCTCTCTCCCTCCCTCCACTCCAACCCTCTATCCCTCCACTCCAACCCTCTCTCACTCCAACCCTCTCTCCCTCCAACCCTCTCTCCCTCCACTCCAACCCTCTCTCCCTCCACTCCACCCCTCTATCCCTCCAACCCTCTATCCCTCCACTCCAACTCTCTATCCCTCCACTCCAACTCTCTATCCCTCCACTCCAACTCTCTATCCCTCCACTCCAACCCTCTATCCCTCCACTCCAACCCTCTATCCCTCCACTCCAACCCAACCCTCTATCCCTCCACTCCAACCCTCTATCCCTCCACTCCAACTCTCTATCCCTCCCCTCCAACCCTCTATCCCTCCACTCCAACCCTCTCTCCCTCCAACCCTCTCTCCCTCCAACCCTCTCTCCCTCCAACCCTCTATCCCTCCAACCCTCTCTCCCTCCAACCCTCTCTCCCTCCAACCCTCTCTCCCTCCACTCCAACCCTCTCTCCCTCCACTCCAACCCTCTATCCCTCCACTCCAACCCTCTATCCCTCCCACTCCAACCCTCTATCCCTCCACTCCAACCCTCTATCCCTCCACTCCAACCCTCTATCCCTCCACTCCAACCCTCTATCCCTCCACTCCAACCCTCTATCCCTCCACTCCAACCCTCTATCCCTCCACTCCAACCCTCTATCCCTCCAACCCTATATCCCTCCACTCCAACCCTCTATCCCTCCACTCCAACCCTCTATCCCTCCACTCCAACCCTCTATCCCTCCACTCCAACCCTCTATCCCTCCCCTCCAACCCTCTATCACTCCACTCCACCCCTCTATCCCTCCCCTCCAACCCTCTATCCCTCCAACCCTCTATCCCTCCACTCCAACCCTCTATCCCTCCCCTCCAACCCTCTATCCCTCCACCCCTCTATCCCTCCACTCCAACCCTCTATCCCTCCAACCCTCTATCACTCCACTCCACCCTCTATCCCTCCAAACCAACCCTCTATCCCTCCATCCCTCCCCTCCAACCCTCTATCCCTCCACTCCAACCCTCTATCCCTCCAAACCAACCCTCTATCCCTCCACTCCAACCCTCTATCCCTCCCCTCCAACCCTCTCTCCCTCCAACCCTCTCTCCCTCCAACCCTCTATCCCTCCACTCCAACCCTCTATCCCTCCACTCCAACCCTCTATCCCTCCACTCCAACCCTCTATCCCTCCACTCCAACCCTCTATCCCTCCACTCCAACCCTCTATCCCTCCACTCCAACCCTCTATCCCTCCACTCCAACCCTCTATCCCTCCACTCCAACCCTCTATCCCTCCACTCCAACCCTCTATCCCTCCACTCCAACCCTCTATCCCTCCACTCCAACCCTCTATCCCTCCACTCCAACCCTCTATCCCTCCACTCCAACCCTCTATCCCTCCACTCCAACTCTCTATCCCTCCACTCCAACCCTCTATCCTTCCACTCCAACCCTCTATCCCTCCCCACTGACTTGGCCCCAGGCCACTGAACATTTTTACATTTACATTTTAGTCATTTAGCAGACGCTCTTATCCAGAGCGACTTACAGTTAGTGAATACATATTTTTTTTTATACTGGCCCCCCATGGGAAACGAACCCACAACCCTGGCATTGCAAACGCCATGCTCTATCAACTGAGCTACATCCCTGCCGGCCATTCCCTCCCCTACCCTGGACGACGCTGGGCCAATTGTGCACCGCCCATGAGTCTCCCGGTCGCGGCCGGCTGCGACAGAGCCTGGATTCGAACCAGGATCTAGTGGCACAGTTAGCACTGCGATGCAGTGCCTTAGACCACTGCGCCACTCAGGAGTATCATGAACATCACCACCCCCCCCTCCTCTCCCTGCCAGCTAACCTCAGAGAAGTATAAACATGTCCCACTTCCAGACAATGTGTGACTAAGACACTCAACACTGCCTCGACACCACCTTAATAACAGCTGGGATATTAATAACAGGGGCCACTAGGGTAGAAAGGACTGGGGTAGAAAGGACTGGGACTGGGGTTAAGAGGAGGGGGGGTAGAAAGGACTGGGACTGGGGTAGAAAGGACTGGGACTGGGGTAGAAAGGACTGGGACTGGGGTAGAAAGGACTGGGACTGGGGTAGAAAGGACTGGGACTGGGGTAGAAAGGAGGTGGGGTAGAAAGGACTGGGACTGGGGTAGAAAGGACTGGGACTGGGGTAGAAAGGACTGGGACTGGGGTAGAAAGGAGGTGGGGTAGAAAGGACTGGGACTGGGGTAGAAAGGACTGGGACTGGGGTTAAGAGGAGGGGGGGTAGAAAGGACTGGGACTGGGGTAGAAAGGACTGGGACTGGGGTAGAAAGGAGGGGGAGATGGGGAGATGACTGCTACTCATTAAGTTCCCTGGTTTACAGATAACTCATAAACCATAGTGTTCTGCTGACAGGACTGATGGTGACATTTCTACATTGTTCTATGCTGCAGTGGGTTGATTTGGGTTTGGCAGATAAAACTGTCTGAAAGGCTGCCTGTCTCTGATGCTGGCCTGAAGGAAAGGCTGTCTGTCTCTGATGCTGGCCTGAAGGAAAGGCTGTCTGTCTCTGATGCTGGCCTGAAGGAAAGGCTGTCTGTCTCTGATGCTGGCCTGAAGGAAAGGCTGTCTGTCTCTGATGCTGGCCTGAAGGAAAGGCTGTCTGTCTCTGATGCTGGCCTGAAGGAAAGGCTGTCTGTCTCTGATGCTGGCCTGAAGGAAAGGCTGTCTGTCTCTGATGCTGGCCTGAAGGAAAGGCTGTCTGTCTCCGATGCTGGCCTGAAGGAAAGGCTGTCTGTCTCTGATGCTGGCCTGAAGGAAAGGCTGTCTGTCTCTGATGCTGGCCTGAAGGAAAGGCTGTCTGTCTCTGATGCTGGCCTGAAGGAAAGGCTGTCTGTCTCTGATGCTGGCCTGAAGGAAAGGCTGTCTGTCTCTGATGCTGGCCTGAAGGAAAGGCTGTCTGTCTCTGATGCTGGCCTGAAGGAAAGGCTGTCTGTCTCTGATGCTGGCCTGAAGGAAAGGCTGTCTGTCTCTGATGCTGGCCTGAAGGAAAGGCTGTCTGTCTCCGATGCTGGCCTGAAGGAAAGGCTGTCTGTCTCTGATGCTGGCCTGAAGGAAAGGCTGTCTGTCTCTGATGCTGGCCTGAAAGGCCCCATCTGCTTATATTCTAGTCAATGTTCAGATGGTAAACCAATCTGATTTAAAGTCCGCTGATCTTCATCATGATGCCTTTTGATAACCAATGCTAAGATTACGCACCACATCAACGGTCCACATTTAACAGACACACACACACACCTACCCACCCCAGGCATGAACTCCACAAAGATGGTGAGTTTCCTCTGCTCCAGGTCCCTCGTAGAGCCGTAGTACTGAACGATCCGCTCATGATGCAGGTTCTTCAACAACTGGACCTCACACTCCAGAGCATTCACCTCCTAGAGGGGGGAGATCAAGATGGACAGAGAGGGGGGGAGAAAGAGAGGGGAGAGAGAGGGGGGAGATCAAGATGGACAGAGAGGGGGAGAAAGAGAGGGAGATCAAGATGGACAGAGGGGGGAGAAAGAGAGGGGAGAGAGAGGGGGGAGATCAAGATGGACAGAGAGGGGGGGAGAAAGAGAGGGGAGAGAGAGGGGGAGATCAAGATGGACAGAGAGGGGGAGAAAGAGAGGGGAGAGAGAGGGGGGAGATCAAGATGGACAGAGAGGGGGGGAGAAAGAGAGGGGAGAGAGAGGGGGGAGATCAAGATGGACAGAGAGGGGGGGAGAAAGAGAGGGGAGAGAGAGGGGGGAGATCAAGACGGACAGAGAGGGGGGGAGAAAGAGAGGGGAGAGAGAGGGGGGAGATCAAGATGGACAGAGAGGGGGGGAGAAAGAGAGGGGAGATCAAGATGGACAGAGAGGGGGGGAGAAAGAGAGGGGAGAGAGAGGGGGGAGATCAAGATGGACAGAGAGGGGGGAGAAAGAGAGGGGAGAGAGAGGGGGAGATCAAGATGGACAGAGAGGGGGAGAAAGAGAGGGGAGAGAGAGGGGGAGATCAAGATGGACAGAGAGGGGGAGAAAGAGAGGGAGAGAGAGGGGGAGATCAAGACGGACAGAGAGGGGGGAGAAAGAGAGGGGAGAGAGAGGGGGAGATCAAGATGGACAGAGAGGGGGGAGAAAGAGAGGGAGAGAGAGGGGGGAGATCAAGACGGACAGAGAGGGGGAGAAAGAGAGGGGAGAGAGAGGGGGAGATCAAGATGGACAGAGAGGGGGGAGAAAGAGAGGGGAGAGAGAGAGGGGGGAAATCAAGATGGACAGAGAGGGGGGAAAAGAGAGGGAGAGAGAGGGGGAGAGTCAAGATGGACAGAGAGGGGGGAGAAAGAGAGGGGAGAGAGAGGGGGAGATCAAGATGGACAGAGAGGGGGAGAAAGAGAGGGGAGAGAGAGGGGGAGATCAAGACGGACAGAGAGGGGGAGAAAGAGAGGGAGAGAGAGGGGGAGATCAAGACGGACAGAGAGGGGGGGAGAAAGAGAGGGGAGAGAGAGGGGGGAGATCAAGACGGACAGAGAGGGGGGGAGAAAGAGAGGGGAGAGAGAGGGGGGGGAAAGAGAGGGGAGAGAGAGGGGGGAGATCAAGATGGACAGAGAGGGGGGGAGAAAAAGAGGGGAGAGAGAGAAAGAGGAGGAGAGAGGAGGAGGAGAGAGAAGGGGGAGAGAGAGAAGGGGGAGAGTGAAAGAGGGGGAGCAAGAGAGGGGGAGCGAGAGGAGGAGAGAGAGAGAGAAGGGGGAGAGAGAAAGAGGGGGCGCGAGACAGAAGGGGGGAGAGAGGGGGAGAAAGAGAGAAGGAGGAGAGAGAAGGGGAGAGAGGGGGAGAGTGAAAGAGGGGGAGCGAGAGAGAGAGGGAGCAAGAGGGGGAGAGAGAGAGAGAAGGGGGAGAGAGAGCGAGAGAGCGCGGTAAATCTGTGTTCTCAGGCGTCTCTGTGTTCTGACAGGTAAATCTGTGTTCTCAGGTGTCTCTGTGTTCTGACAGGTAAATCTGATCCCTCCCACTCACCTTGCTGGTTTCCTGACAGTCGGGGTCAAAGGGCACCTGTTTGGCGGCCAGCTCCCGTCCGGTGTCAGCGTCGTAACAGAGGTAGACCTCCCCAAACGCCCCGCGCCCCAGCAGCTTCCCCTGACGCCAGTTCACCGGCGCCCGCGGAGCTACGAGACAGAACACGTCATAAACTAGGAGAATACACGCTACACGCTACAGCCCAACCGATATCAGATTCTGGGGTCGAATAACGATTACCGATATATCTGCCGATATGAAAAACATACATTTCCTTCACAAATTAAATCAAAGCTCCAAATGACTAACAGATACTCTAAATGATGATTTTTTAAACTAAATATATAAATTAACATTATTTTCTCCCCAATTTCGTGATATCCAATTGGTAGTTACGGACTCGGGAGAGGCGAAGGTCGAGAGCCATGCGTCCACAGAAACACGACCCTGCCAAACCGCACTGCTTCTTGACACACTGCTCGCTTAACCCGGAAGCCAGCCGCACCAATGTGTCGGAGGAAACACTGTATAACTGGCGAGCGTGTCAGCGTGCATGAGTCGCTAGAGCGCGATGGGACAAGCCCTCCCCTAACCAGGACGACGCTGGGCCAATTGGGCGTCGCCTCATGGGTCTCCCGGTCGCGGCCGGCTGCGACACAGCCCGGGATCGAACCCGGATCTGTAGTGACGCCTCAAGCACTGCAGTGCCTTAGACCGCTGCACCACTCGGGAGTCCCACCATTTTTTTTCCTTAATGAAACCATAATGCAAATTACACTGTTATTCAATACACAATGTATTGGCTATATATTTAAACTGCAAATGGCATGCGCTGATGACTGAAAATGTTAATGTAGGAAAATGCTTTCTGCACTGGTTTTAGTCAAACATGTTCCAATTGAGATAGCTAGCTAGCTAACAATCTTAGCTCATCATGGCCTAAATCAGTGTTTCCCAACTCCACTCCTCCAGTATCCCCAACAGCCCAACTCCAGTCCTCCAGTCCCCCCCAACAGCCCAACTCCAGTCCTCCAGTATCCCCAACAGCCCAACTCCCCCCAACAGCCCAACTCCAGTCCTCCAGTCCCCCCCAACAGCCCAACTCCAGTCCTCCAGTATCCCAACAGCCCAACTCCAGTCCTCCAGTCCCCCCCAACAGCCCAACTCCAGTCCTCCAGTATCCCCAACAGCCCAACTCCCCCCAACAGCCCAACTCCAGTCCTCCAGTCCCCCCAACAGCCCAACTCCAGTCCTCCAGTACCCCCCAACAGCCCAACTCCAGTCCTCCAGTATCCCCAACAGCCCAACTCCAGTCCTCCAGTATCCCCAACAGCCCAACTCCCCCCAACAGCCCAACTCCAGTCCTCCAGTACCCCCAACAGCCCAACTCCAGTCCTCCAGTCCCCCCAACAGCCCAACTCCAGTCCTCCAGTATCCCCAACAGCCCAACTCCAGTCCTCCAGTATCCCCAACAGCCCAACTCCAGTCCTCCAGTCCCCCAACAGCCCAACTCCAGTCCTCCAGTACCCCCAACAGCCCAACTCCAGTCCTCCAGTATCCCCAACAGCCCAACTCCAGTCCTCCAGTCCCCCCAACAGCCCAACTCCAGTCCTCCAGTATCCCCAACAGCCCAACTCCAGTCCTCCAGTATCCCCAACAGCCCAACTCCAGTCCTCCAGTACCCCCAACAGCCCAACTCCAGTCCTCCAGTACCCCCAACAGCCCAACTCCAGTCCTCCAGTATCCCCAACAGCCCAACTCCAGTCCTCCAGTACCCCCAACAGCCCAACTCCAGTACCCCCAACAGCCCAACTCCAGTACCCCCCAACAGCCCAACTCCAGTACCCCCCAACAGCCCAACTCCAGTACCCCCCAACAGCCCAACAGCCCAACTCCAGTACCCCCCAACAGCCCAACTCCAGTACCCCCAACAGCCCAACTCCAGTACCCCCAACAGCCCAACTCCAGTACCCCCAACAGCCCAACTCCAGTACCCCCCAACAGCCCAACTCCAGTACCCCCAACAGCCCAACAGCCCAACTCCAGTACCCCCCAACAGCCCAACTCCAGTCCTCCAGTACCCCCCAACAGCCCAACTCCAGTACCCCCAACAGCCCAACTCCAGTACCCCCCAACAGCCCAACTCCAGTACCCCCCAACAGCCCAACTCCAGTACCCCCAACAGCCCAACTCCAGTACCCCCAACAGCCCAACTCCAGTACCCCCAACAGCCCAACTCCAGTACCCCCCAACAGCCCAACTCCAGTACCCCCAACAGCCCAACTCCAGTACCCCCAACAGCCCAACTCCAGTCCTCCAGTACCCCCAACAGCCCAACTCCAGTCCTCCAGTATCCCCAACAGCCCAACTCCAGTCCTCCAGTCCCCCAACAGCCCAACTCCAGTACCCCCAACAGCCCAACTCCAGTACCCCCCAACAGCCCAACTCCAGTACCCCCCAACAGCCCAACTCCAGTCCTCCAGTACCCCCAACAGCCCAACTCCAGTCCTCCAGTATCCCCAACAGCCCAACTCCAGTCCTCCAGTATCCCCAACAGCCCAACTCCAGTCCTCCAGTACCCCCAACAGCCCAACTCCAGTCCTCCAGTACCCCCCAACAGCCCAACTCCAGTACCCCCCAACAGCCCAACTCCAGTAACCCCAACAGCCCAACTCCAGTCCTCCAGTATCCCCAACAGCCCAACTCCAGTCCTCCAGTACCCCAACAGTCCAACTCCAGTCCTCCAGTATCCCCAACAGCCCAACTCCAGTCCTCCAGTACCCCCAACAGCCCAACTCCAGTCCTCCAGTCCCCCCCAACAGCCCAACTCCAGTACCCCCCAACAGCCCAACTCCAGTACCCCCAACAGCCCAACTCCAGTACCCCCAACAGCCCAACTCCAGTACCCCCAACAGCCCAACTGCCAGTACCCCCAACAGCCCAACTCCAGTACCCCCCAACAGCCCAACTCCAGTACCCCCCCAACAGCCCAACTCCAGTACCCCCAACAGCCCAACTCCAGTACCCCCAACAGCCCAACTCCAGTCCTCCAGTACCCCCAACAGCCCAACTCCAGTACCCCCAACAGCCCAACTCCAGTACCCCCAACAGCCCAACTCCAGTACCCCCAACAGCCCAACTCCAGTACCCCCAACAGCCCAACTCCAGTCCTCCTGTACCCCCAACAGCCCAACTCCAGTCCTCCAGTACCCCCCAACAGCCCAACTCCAGTCCTCCAGTACCCCCCAACAGCCCAACTCCAGTCCTCCAGTACCCCAACAGCCCAACTCCAGTACCCCCAACAGCCCAACTCCAGTACCCCCCAACAGCCCAACTCCAGTACCCCCCAACAGCCCAACTCCAGTACCCCCCAACAGCCCAACTCCAGTACCCCCAACAGCCCAACTCCAGTCCTCCAGTACCCCCAACAGCCCAACTCCAGTATCCCCAACAGCCCAACTCCAGTCCTCCAGTACCCCCAACAGCCCAACTCCAGTCCTCCAGTACCCCCCAACAGCCCAACTCCAGTCCTCCAGTACCCCCAACAGCCCAACTCCAGTAACCCCAACAGCCCAACTCCAGTCCTCCAGTACCCCCCAACAGCCCAACTCCAGTACCCCCAACAGCCCAACTCCAGTCCTCCAGTAACCCAACAGCCCAACTCCAGTCCTCCAGTACCCCCCAACAGCCCAACTCCAGTACCCCCCAACAGCCCAACTCCAGTCCTCCAGTACCCCCCAACAGCCCAACTCCAGTACCCCCAACAGCCCAACTCCAGTACCCCCAACAGCCCAACTCCAGTCCTCCAGTACCCCCAACAGCCCAACTCCAGTCCTCCAGTATCCCCAACAGCCCAACTCCAGTCCTCCAGTACCCCCAACAGCCCAACTCCAGTCCTCCTGTACCCCCCAACAGCCCAACTCCAGTCCTCCAGTACCCCCCAACAGCCCAACTCCAGTCCTCCTGTACCCCCAACAGCCCAACTCCAGTCCTCCAGTACCCCCAACAGCCCAACTCCAGTCCTCCAGTACCCCCAACAGCCCAACTCCAGTACCCCCAACAGCCCAACTCCAGTCCTCCAGTACCCCCCAACAGCCCAACTCCAGTCCTCCAGTACCCCCCAACAGCCCAACTCCAGTCCTCCAGTACCCCAACAGCCCAACTCCAGTACCCCCCAACAGCCCAACTCCAGTACCCCCAACAGCCCAACTCCAGTACCCCCCAACAGCCCAACTCCAGTACCCCCAACAGCCCAACTCCAGTACCCCCCAACAGCCCAACTCCAGTACCCCCAACAGCCCAACTCCAGTCCTCCAGTACCCCCAACAGCCCAACTCCAGTATCCCCAACAGCCCAACTCCAGTCCTCCAGTACCCCCAACAGCCCAACTCCAGTCCTCCAGTACCCCCCAACAGCCCAACTCCAGTCCTCCAGTACCCCCAACAGCCCAACTCCAGTAACCCCAACAGCCCAACTCCAGTCCTCCAGTACCCCCCAACAGCCCAACTCCAGTACCCCAACAGCCCAACTCCAGTCCTCCAGTAACCCAACAGCCCAACTCCAGTCCTCCAGTACCCCCCAACAGCCCAACTCCAGTACCCCCAACAGCCCAACTCCAGTCCTCCAGTACCCCCCAACAGCCCAACTCCAGTACCCCCAACAGCCCAACTCCAGTACCCCCAACAGCCCAACTCCAGTCCTCCAGTACCCCCAACAGCCCAACTCCAGTCCTCCAGTATCCCCAACAGCCCAACTCCAGTCCTCCAGTACCCCCAACAGCCCAACTCCAGTCCTCCTGTACCCCCAACAGCCCAACTCCAGTCCTCCAGTACCCCCAACAGCCCAACTCCAGTCCTCCAGTACCCCCAACAGCCCAACTCCAGTCCTCCAATACCCCCAACAGCCCAACTCCTGTCCTCCAGTCCTCAACAGCCCAACTCCAGTACCCCCAACAGCCCAACTCCAGTCCTCCAGTACCCCCAACAGCCCAACTCCAGTCCTCCAGTACCCCAACAGCCCATCTCCAGTCCTCCAGTAACCCCAACAGCCCAACTCCAGTCCTCCAGTCCCCCCAACAGCCCAACTCCAGTACCCCCCAACAGCCCAACTCCAGTAACCCCAACAGCCCAACTCCAGTCCTCCAGTAACCCCAACAGCCCAACTCCAGTCCTCCTGTACCCCCAACAGCCCAACTCCAGTCCTCCAACAGCCCAACTCCAGTAACCCCAACAGCCCAACTCCAGTCCTCCAGTAACCCCAACAGCCCAACTCCAGTCCTCCTGTACCCCCAACAGCCCAACTCCAGTCCCCAACAGCCCAACTCCAGTAACCCCAACAGCCCAACTCCAGTCCTCCAGTAACCCCAACAGCCCAACTCCAGTCCTCCAGTACCCCCAACAGCCCAACTCCAGTCCCCCAACAGCCCAACTCCAGTAACCCCAACAGCCCAACTCCAGTCCTCCAGTAACCCCAACAGCCCAACTCCAGTCCTCCAGTAACCCCAACAGCCCAACTCCAGTCCTCCAGTAACCCCAACAGCCCAACTCCAGTACCCCCCAACAGCCCAACTCCAGTAACCCCAACAGCCCAACTCCAGTCCTCCAGTAACCCCAACAGCCCAACTCCAGTCCTCCAGTCCCCCCAACAGCCCAACTCCAGTCCTCCTGCTACCCCCAACAGCCCAACTCCAGTCCTCCAGTAACCCCAACAGCCCAACTCCAGTCCTCCAGTCCCCCCAACAGCCCAACTCCAGTACCCCCAACAGCCCAACTCCAGTAACCCCAACAGCCCAACTCCAGTCCTCCAGTAACCCCAACAGCCCAACTCCAGTCCTCCTGTACCCCCAACAGCCCAACTCCAGTCCTCCAACAGCCCAACTCCAGTAACCCCAACAGCCCAACTCCAGTCCTCCAGTAACCCCAACAGCCCAACTCCAGTCCTCCTGTACCCCCAACAGCCCAACTCCAGTCCCCCAACAGCCCAACTCCAGTAACCCCAACAGCCCAACTCCAGTCCTCCAGTAACCCCAACAGCCCAACTCCAGTCCTCCAGTACCCCCAACAGCCCAACTCCAGTCCCCCAACAGCCCAACTCCAGTAACCCCAACAGCCCAACTCCAGTCCTCCAGTAACCCCAACAGCCCAACTCCAGTCCTCCAGTAACCCCAACAGCCCAACTCCAGTCCTCCAGTAACCCCAACAGCCCAACTCCAGTACCCCCCAACAGCCCAACTCCAGTAACCCCAACAGCCCAACTCCAGTCCTCCAGTAACCCCAACAGCCCAACTCCAGTCCTCCAGTCCCCCCAACAGCCCAACTCCAGTCCTCCTGTACCCCCCAACAGCCCAACTACAGTCCTCCAGTAACCCCAACAGCCCAACTCCAGTCCTCCAGTCCCCCCAACAGCCCAACTCCAGTCCTCCAGTATCCCCCAACAGCCCAACTCCAGTACCCCCAACAGCCCAACTCCAGTCCTCCAGTCCCCCCAACAGCCCAACTCCAGTCCTCCAGTACCCCCCAACAGCCCAACTCCAGTCCTCCTGTACCCCCCAACAGCCCAACTCCAGTCCTCCAGTCCCCCCAACAGCCCAACTCCAGTCCTCCAGTACCCCCAACAGCCCAACTCCAGTCCTCCAGTATCCCCAACAGCCCAACTCCAGTCCTCCAGTATCCCCAACAGCCCAACTCCAGTCCTCCAGTATCCCCCAACAGCCCAACTCCAGTACCCCCAACAGCCCAACTCCAGTCCTCCAGTATCCCCCAACAGCCCAACTCCAGTATCCCCAACAGCCCAACTCCAGTCCTCCAGTATCCCCCAACAGCCCAACTCCAGTACCCCCAACAGCCCAACTCCAGTCCTCCAGTATCCCCCAACAGCCCAACTCCAGTACCCCCAACAGCCCAACTCCAGTCCTCCAACAGCCCAACTCCAGTACCCCCCACAGCCCAACTCCAGTCCTCCAACAGTACACATTTTTGGATGTAGTTTCTTGAAATATGCAATCTGCAAAAAGCAAGACTGTTGGCACAGATCATTTAGGCCAGTGTTTCCCAACCCTGGTCCTCCAGTACCCCCAACAGTACACATTCCTATTGTAACCCAGTCCACTATAACTGAACCCAGACTGACTGTATGTCAGTAACCCAGTCCACTATAACTGAACCCAGACTGACTGTATGTCAGTAACCCAGTCCACTATAACTGAACCCAGACTGACTGTATGTCAGTAACCCAGTCCACTATAACTGAACCCAGACTGACTGTATGTCAGTAACCCAGTCCACTATAACTGAACCCAGACTGACTGTATGTCGTAACCCAGTCCACTATAACAGAACCCAGACTGACTGTATGTCAGTAACCCAGTCCACTATAACTGAACCCAGACTGACTGTATGTCAGTAACCCAGTCCACTATAACTGAACCCAGACTGACTGTATGTCAGTAACCCAGTCCACTATAACAGAACCCAGACTGACTGTATGTCAGTAACCCAGTCCACTATAACTGAACCCAGACTGACTGTATGTCAGTAACCCAGTCCACTATAACTGAACCCAGACTGACTGTATGTCAGTAACCCAGTCCACTATAACTGAACCCAGGCTGACTGTATGTCACCACTATAACTGAACCCAGACTGACTGTATGTCAGTAACCCAGTCCACTATAACTGAACCCAGACTGACTGTATGTCAGTAACCCAGTCCACTATAACTGAACCCAGACTGACTGTATGTCAGTAACCCAGTCCACTATAACTGAACCCAGACTGACTGTATGTCAGTAACCCAGTCCACTATAACTGAACCCAGACTGACTGTATGTCAGTAACCCAGTCCACTATAACTGAACCCAGACTGACTGTATGTCAGTAACCCAGTCCACTATAACTGAACCCAGACTGACTGTATGTCAGTAACCCAGTCCACTATAACTGAACCCAGACTGACTGTATGTCAGTAACCCAGTCCACTATAACAGAACCCAGACTGACTGTATGTCAGTAACCCAGTCCACTATAACTGAACCCAGACTGACTGTATGTCAGTAACCCAGTCCACTATAACTGAACCCAGACTGACTGTATGTCAGTAACTCCAGTCCACTATAACAGAACCCAGACTGACTGTATGTCAGTAACCCAGTCCACTATAACAGAACCCAGACTGACTGTATGTCAGTAACCCAGTCCACTATAACAGAACCCAGACTGACTGTATGTCAGTAACCCAGTCCACTATAACTGAACCCAGACTGACTGTATGTCAGTAACCCAGTCCACTATAACAGAACCCAGACTGACTGTATGTCAGTAACCCAGTCCACTATAACTGAACCCAGACTGACTGTATGTCAGTAACCCAGTCCACTATAACTGAACCCAGACTGACTGTATGTCAGTAACCCAGTCCACTATAACTGAACCCAGACTGACTGTATGTCAGTAACCCAGTCCACTATAACTGAACCCAGACTGACTGTATGTCAGTAACCCAGTCCACTATAACTGAACCCAGACTGACTGTATGTCAGTAACCCAGTCCACTATAACTGAACCCAGACTGACTGTATGTCAGTAACCCAGTCCACTATAACTGAACCCAGACTGACTGTATGTCAGTAACCCAGTCCACTATAACTGAACCCAGACTGACTGTATGTCAGTAACCCAGTCCACTATAACTGAACCCAGACTGACTGTATGTCAGTAACCCAGTCCACTATAACTGCACCCAGACTGACTGTATGTCAGTAACCCAGTCCACTATAACTGAACCCAGACTGACTGTATGTCAGTAACCCAGTCCACTATAACTGAACCCAGACTGACTGTATGTCAGTAACCCAGTCCACTATAACTGAACCCAGACTGACTGTATGTCAGTAACCCAGTCCACTATAACTGAACCCAGACTGACTGTATGTCAGTAACCCAGTCCACTATAACTGAACCCAGACTGACTGTATGTCAGTAACCCAGTCCACTATAACTGAACCCAGACTGACTGTATGTCAGTAACCCAGTCCACTATAACTGAACCCAGACTGACTGTATGTCAGTAACCCAGTCCACTATAACTGAACCCAGACTGACTGTATGTCAGTAACCCAGTCCACTATAACTGAACCCAGGCTGACTGTATGTCAGTAACCCAGTCCACTATAACTGAACCCAGACTGACTGTATGTCAGTAACCCAGTCCACTATAACTGAACCCAGACTGACTGTATGTCAGTAACCCAGTCCACTATAACTGAACCCAGACTGACTGTATGTCAGTAACCCAGTCCACTATAACTGAACCCAGACTGACTGTATGTCAGTAACCCAGTCCACTATAACTGAACCCAGACTGACTGTATGTCAGTAACCCAGTCCACTATAACTGAACCCAGACTAACTGTATGTCAGTAACCCAGTCCACTATAACTGAACCCAGACTGACTGTATGTCAGTAACCCAATACACTATAACTGAACCCAGACTGACTGTATGTCAGTAACCCAGTCCACTATAACTGAACCCAGACTGACTGTATGTCAGTAACCCAGTCCACTATAACTGAACCCAGACTGACTGTATGTCAGTAACCCAGTCCACTATAACTGAACCCAGACTGACTGTATGTCAGTAACCCAGTCCACTATAACTGAACCCAGACTGACTGTATGTCAGTAACCCAGTCCACTATAACAGAACCCAGACTGACTGTATGTCAGTAACCCAGTCCACTATAACTGAACCCAGACTGACTGTATGTCAGTAACCCAGTCCACTATAACTGAACCCAGACTGACTGTATGTCAGTAACCCAGTCCACTATAACTGAACCCAGACTGACTGTATGTCAGTAACCCAGTCCACTATAACTGAACCCAGACTGACTGTATGTCAGTAACCCAGTCCACTATAACTGAACCCAGACTGACTGTATGTCAGTAACCCAGTCCACTATAACTGAACCCAGACTGACTGTATGTCAGTAACCCAGTCCACTATAACTGAACCCAGACTGACTGTATGTCAGTAACCCAGTCCACTATAAACTGAACCCAGACTGACTGTATGTCAGTAACCCAGTCCACTATAACTGAACCCAGACTGACTGTATGTCAGTAACCCAGTCCACTATAACTGAACCCAGACTGACTGTATGTCAGTAACCCAGTCCACTATAACTGAACCCAGACTGACTGTATGTCAGTAACCCAGTCCACTATAACTGCACCCAGACTGACTGTATGTCAGTAACCCAGTCCACTATAACTGAACCCAGACTGACTGTATGTCAGTAACCCAGTCCACTATAACTGAACCCAGACTGACTGTATGTCAGTAACCCAGTCCACTATAACTGAACCCAGACTGACTGTATGTCAGTAACCCAGTCCACTATAACTGAACCCAGACTGACTGTATGTCAGTAACCCAGTCCACTATAACTGAACCCAGACTGACTGTATGTCAGTAACCCAGTCCACTATAACTGAACCCAGACTGACTGTATGTCAGTAACCCAGTCCACTATAACTGAACCCAGACTGACTGTATGTCAGTAACCCAGTCCACTATAACTGAACCCAGACTGACTGTATGTCAGTAACCCAGTCCACTATAACTGAACCCAGGCTGACTGTATGTCAGTAACCCAGTCCACTATAACTGAACCCAGACTGACTGTATGTCAGTAACCCAGTCCACTATAACTGAACCCAGACTGACTGTATGTCAGTAACCCAGTCCACTATAACTGAACCCAGACTGACTGTATGTCAGTAACCCAGTCCACTATAACTGAACCCAGACTGACTGTATGTCAGTAACCCAGTCCACTATAACTGAACCCAGACTGACTGTATGTCAGTAACCCAGTCCACTATAACTGAACCCAGACTGACTGTATGTCAGTAACCCAGTCCACTATAACTGAACCCAGACTGACTGTATGTCAGTAACCCAGTCCACTATAACTGAACCCAGACTGACTGTATGTCAGTAACCCAGTCCACTATAACTGAACCCAGGCTGACTGTATGTCAGTAACCCAGTCCACTATAACTGAACCCAGACTGACTGTATGTCAGTAACCCAGTCCACTATAACTGAACCCAGACTGACTGTATGTCAGTAACCCAGTCCACTATAACTGCACCCAGACTGACTGTATGTCAGTAACCCAGTCCACTATAACTGAACCCAGACTGACTGTATGTCAGTAACCCAGTCCACTATAACTGAACCCAGACTGACTGTATGTCAGTAACCCAGTCCACTATAACTGAACCCAGACTGACTGTATGTCAGTAACCCAGTCCACTATAACTGAACCCAGACTGACTGTATGTCAGTAACCCAGTCCACTATAACTGAACCCAGACTGACTGTATGTCAGTAACCCAGTCCACTATAACTGAACCCAGACTGACTGTATGTCAGTAACCCAGTCCACTATAACTGAACCCAGACTGACTGTATGTCAGTAACCCAGTCCACTATAACTGAACCCAGACTGACTGTATGTCAGTAACCCAGTCCACTATAACTGAACCCAGACTGACTGTATGTCAGTAACCCAGTCCACTATAACTGAACCCAGGCTGACTGTATGTCAGTAACCCAGTCCACTATAACTGAACCCAGACTGACTTATGTCAGTAACCCAGTCCACTATAACTGAACCCAGACTGACTGTATGTCAGTAACCCAGTCCACTATAACTGAACCCAGACTGACTGTATGTCAGTAACCCAGTCCACTATAACTGAACCCAGACTGACTGTATGTCAGTAACCCAGTCCACTATAACTGAACCCAGACTGACTGTATGTCAGTAACCCAGTCCACTATAACTGAACCCAGACTGACTGTATGTCAGTAACCCAGTCCACTATAACTGAACCCAGACTGACTGTATGTCAGTAACCCCAGTCCACTATAACTGAACCCAGACTGACTGTATGTCAGTAACCCAGTCCACTATAACTGAACCCAGACTGACTGTATGTCAGTAACCCAGTCCACTATAACTGAACCCAGACTGACTGTATGTCAGTAACCCAGTCCACTATAACTGAACCCAGACTGACTGTATGTCAGTAACCCAGTCCACTATAACAGAACCCAGACTGACTGTATGTCAGTAACCCAGTCCACTATAACTGATCCCAGACTGACTGTATGTCAGTAACCCAGTCCACTATAACTGAACCCAGACTGACTGTATGTCAGTAACCCAGTCCACTATAACTGAACCCAGACTGACTGTATGTCAGTAACCCAGTCCACTATAACTGAACCCAGACTGACTGTATGTCACCACTATAACTGAACCCAGACTGACTGTATGTCAGTAACCCAGTCCACTATAACTGAACCCAGACTGACTGTATGTCAGTAACCCAGTCCACTATAACTGAACCCAGACTGACTGTATGTCAGTAACCCAGTCCACTATAACTGAACCCAGACTGACTGTATGTCAGTAACCCAGTACACTATAACTGCATAACTTAGATAAACCCCCAGAGATGCTCGGACTCTGAGAATCTCCCAAATCAAATATTTTTTTAATACTTTTTTGATTTATCGTCTCTTAGTCATCTGTCAGAGAACCATCAGTCATCTGTCAGAGAACCATCAGTCATCTGTCAGAGAACCAACAGTCATCTGTCAGAGAACCAACAGTCATCTGTCAGAGAACCAACAGTCATCTGTCAGAGAACCATCAGTCATCTGTCAGAGAACCATCAGTCATCAGTCAGAGAACCATCAGTCATCAGTCAGAGAACCATCAGTCATCTGTCAGAGAACCAACAGTCATCAGTCAGAGAGCCAACAGTCATCAGTCAGAGAGCCAACAGTCATCAGTCAGAGAGCCAACAGTCATCAGTCAGAGAGCCAACAGTCATCAGTCAGAGAGCCAACAGTCATCTGTCAGAGAACCATCATCCTGGGGTTGCAAAGCTACTGGTAATTTACCAGTTACCGGAATCTTCAGTCATTTTGGTAATGAATAGAAAATATATGGCAATCTAGTGTAACTTTAGTAATTTATACTAATACATTTTTTTATTCATATATAATATAAAAAATGTATACCTGTGTCCATTCTGAGTTTCTAGCTGATACACCATGTGGTTCAAGCGAAAATAGCCTAATTAATGAAAAAAGCATCTAATCATCAATGGCATTATTTGCAATTAGCTCTGCAACTCTTCCAACTATTGAGTTTTCACCATTGCCATCAGTTTGACGCCAAAACATTGACAACAACTACACAGACATAGTAAAATAAATAGAAGTGTGTAAACTAACAGGACATTTCATTGCTGAAACCATCATATTAAACATCATATTCACTAAGCTGATGGTTTATATTTAGGATCATGTTTTACAGCTTTGTCATTCTATTTCTTATTTGAAAATCATATTATTTCATATATTTTACGTGATGAGGCCACACAGAGGGACAGAGATAATTACAGACACCTGTGATAATCCGAAGTACCCAAAAAGGGCCACTATATGTCTTGTGACAGACTACATAAAATACTTAAAAGATACCACAATTCTGGTAGTTTACTGGTGAATTTAGAAAGTTTCCAGTAATATACCCTCCCTTTGAAACCCTAATCCTAACTCAATCTACCAGCTGATGCCAGAGTAAAGAGACTGACTGACTGTCACACTGTGTGGTCTGGACGGAGGAGCACAGACAGGGAGCACAACTACCGGTCACCCTGGTCCTGATGACACGGCAACTAAGCTTCCCAACAGTAGGGGGCAGTATAGATGGACTCTGATTTGTATTTATTATGGATCCCCATTAGTTCCTGCCAAGGCAGCAGCTACTCTTCCTGGGGTTTATTATGGATCCCCATTAGTTCCTGCCGAGGCAGCAGCTACTCTTCCTGGGGTTTATTATGGATCCCCATTAGTTCCTGCCAAGGCAGCAGCTACTCTTCCTGGGGTTTATTATGGATCTCCATTAGTTCCTGCCAAGGCAGCAGCTACTCTTCCTGGGGTTTATTATGGATCCCCATTAGTTCCTGCCGAGGCAGCAGCTACTCTTCCTGGGGTTTATTATGGATCCCCATTAGTTCCTGCCAAGGCAGCAGCTACTCTTCCTGGAGTTTATTATGGATCCCCATTAGTTCCTGCCAAGGCAGCAGCTACTCTTCCTGGGGTTTATTATGGATCCCCATTAGTTCCTGCCGAGGCAGCAGCTACTCTTCCTGGGGTTTATTATGGATCCCCATTAGTTCCTGCCAAGGCAGCAGCTACTCTTCCTGGGGTTTATTATGGATCCCCATTAGTTCCTGCCAAGGCAGCAGCTACTCTTCCTGGGATTTATTATGGATCCCCATTAGTTCCTGCCAAGGCAGCAGCTACTCTTCCTGGGGTTTATTATGGATCCCCATTAGTTCCCTGCCAAGGCAGCAGCTACTCTTCCTGGGGTTTATTATGGATCTCCATTAGTTCCTGCCAAGGCAGCAGCTACTCTTCCTGGGGTTTATTATGGATCCCCATTAGTTCCTGCCAAGGCAGCAGCTACTCTTCCTGGGATTTATTATGGATCCCCATTAGTTCCCTGCCAAGGCAGCAGCTACTCTTCCTGGGGTTTATTATGGATCCCCATTAGTTCCTGCCAAGGCAGCAGCTACTCTTCCTGGGGTTTATTATGGATCTCCATTAGTTCCTGCCAAGGCAGCAGCTACTCTTCCTGGGGTTTATTATGGATCCCCATTAGTTCCTGCCAAGGCAGCAGCTACTCTTCCTGGGGTTTATTATGGATCCCCATTAGTTCCTGCCAAGGCAGCAGCTACTCTTCCTGGGGTTTATTATGGATCCCCATTAGTTCCTGCCAAGGCAGCAGCTACTCTTCCCAGGGTTTATGATGGATCCCCATTAGTTCCTGCCAAGGCAGCAGCTACTCTTCCTGGGGTTTATTATGGATCCCCATTAGTTCCTGCCAAGGCAGCAGCTACTCTTCCTGGGGGTTTATTATGGATCCCCATTAGTTCCTGCCAAGGCAGCAGCTACTCTTCCTGGGGTTTATTATGGATCCCCATTAGTTCCTGCCAAGGCAGCAGCTACTCTTCCCAGGGTTTATGATGGATCCCCATTAGTTCCTGCCAAGGCAGCAGCTACTCTTCCTGGGGTTTATTATGGATCCCCATTAGTTCCTGCCAAGGCAGCAGCTACTCTTCCTGGGGTTTATTATGGATCCCCATTAGTTCCTGCCAAGGCAGCAGCTACTCTTCCTGGGGTTTATTATGGATCCCCATTAGTTCCTGCCAAGGCAGCAGCTACTCTTCCTGGGGTTTATTATGGATCCCCATTAGTTCCTGCCAAGGCAGCAGCTACTCTTCCCAGGGTTTATGATGGATCCCCATTAGTTCCTGCCAAGGCAGCAGCTACTCTTCCTGGGGTTTATTATGGATCCCCATTAGTTCCTGCCAAGGCAGCAGCTACTCTTCCTGGGGTTTATTATGGATCCCCATTAGTTCCTGCCAAGGCAGCAGCTACTCTTCCTGGGGTCCAAACACATTAAGGCACTTACATTACATCTAAAACAAAAGATAAAACAGTACATCATATAACATTATTACACCACTACATATCTACAATAAAAAATGTATACTACCACCATAAAACATTTACATTTTAGTCATTTAGCAGACGCTCTTATCCAGAACGACTTACAAATTGGTGCATTCACCTTATGATAGCCAGTGGGATAACCACTTTACAATATTATTTTTTTTTTTTTTTGGGTGGGATAAGGGGGGGTAGAAGGATTACTTTATCCTATCCCAGGTGTTCCTTAAAGAGGTGGGGTTTCAAATGTCTCCGGAAGGTGGTGAGTGACTCCGCTGTCCTGGCGTCGTGAGGGAGCTTGTTCCACCATTGGGGTGCCAGAGCAGCGAACAGTTTTGACTGGGCTGAGCGGGAACTGTGCTTCCGCAGAGGTAGTGGGGCCAGCAGGCCAGAGGTGGATGAACGCAATGCCCTCGTTTGGGTGTAGGGACTGATCAGAGCCCGAAGGTACAGAGGTGCCGTTCCCCTCACAGCTCCGTAGGCAAGCACCAGTGTCTTGTAGCAGATGCGAGCTTCAACTGGAAGCCAGTGGAGTGTTCGGAGGAGCGGGGTGACGTGAGAGAACTTGGGAAGGTCGAACACCAGACGGGCTGCGCAATTCTGGATAAGTTGTAGGGGTTTAATGGCACAAGCAGGGAGCCCAGCCAACAGCGAGTTGCAGAAATCCAATATCACAATGTGTGCGTATGCTTGTGTCTGTACCTGTGTGTGTGTCTCTTCACAGTCCCCGCTGTTCCACAAGGTGTATTTTTAAAATCTAATTTTACTGCTTGCATCAGTTACTTGATGTGGAATAGAGTTCCATGTAGTCATGGCTCTATGTAGTACTGTGCGCCTCCCATAGTCTGTTCTGGACTTGGGGACTGTGAAGAGACCTCTGGTGGCATGTCTTGTGGGGTACGAATGGGTGTCGGAGCTGTGTGTCAGTCGTTCAAACAGACAGCTCGGTGCATTCAACATGTCAATACCTCTCACAAATACAAGTAGTGATGAAGTGAATCTCTCCTCCACTTTGAGCCATGAGAGATTTACATGAATATTATTCATGTTAGCTCTGTGTAAATTTAAGGGCCAGCCGTGCTGCTCTGTTCTGAGCCAATTGTCTTTGTGGCACCTGACCACATGACTGAACAGTAGTCCAGGTGCAACAAAACTAGGGCCTGTAGGACCTGCCTTGTTGATAGTGCTGTTAAGAATGCAGAGCAGCACTTTATTATGGACAGACTTCTCCCCATTTTAGCTACTGTTGTATCACCATGTTTTGACCATGACAGTTTACAATCCAGGGTTACTAGATATGTCGTCCGCTATTATCCTCAGTAATTTTCCATCCAAGTTGTCAGACCCCGGTGGCTTACATTTACATTTTAGTCATTTAGCAGACGCTCTTATCCAGAGCGACTTACAGTTAGTGAATACATATATATATTTTTTTTTATCATTTTGTCATTGTTGATAGACAACAATCATTTTTTCACCTCTTCCACACTCATTTTACGGAATTCAAAATTACAATGCTTCTCTTTCATAATTTGGACAGATATACCTGGATGTGTAGTGTCAGCGTTTGTTGCTGGCATGTCATGCCTAAGTTTGCTAATCTTGCCAATGAAAAAATCATTAAAGTACTTTGCAATATCAGTTGGTTTTGTGATGAATGAGCCATCTGATTCAATGAATGATGGAGCTGAGTTTGCCTTTTTCCCAAAAATTTCATTTAAGGTGCTCCAAAGCTTTTTACTATCATTCTTTATGTCATTTATCTTTGTTTCATAGTGTAGTTACTTCTTCTTTATATTCAGTTTAGTCACATGATTTCTCAACGTGCAATATGTTTGCCAATCGGTTGTGCAGCCAGACTTATTTGCCATTCCTTTCGCCTCATCCCTCTCAACCATACCATTTTTTATTAATCCAAGGGGATTTATCTGGGGATCTACTGGGGTCAGTCTCACTGTAACTAGGGGGTCGTTAGAGGCTCTATATTGGGCTGTAACTCACATTTGGGTGCTTCCCAGCGGGGGCAGCTGTTCTCTGTGACTCGTCCCAGTGATCTGAGGTCGCTGTACTGCAGAGTGCTGTCTCCGTTGTAACTCCTGGTCTGACTAGACGGAACCAGCTGAAACAGGTTCTCCTGAGGCATGAAGCTCCGAGGGAACGTCCTCCGACCTGGGGACACACACACAAAACACACGTTAATTTTTATGGACCAGTGGGAGGCCTGGACATATAGCGGGCATATGCTATCCTGCTACTCATGTGCCCGTGAAAGGTTCAACTAATTGTGTGATTTCTCCATCCCGTTGTATTGGGCAGTTCAATGGTGAGAAATGTCTTAGTCCCTGGAACAAAAACGTTGTGCTACCCAGGAACACGAGTACAGGACATCAATAATCTGCTCCCAAACATTATAAACCTGCATCAGGAAATTGAGTCTATCATAGTTAATGTGGGATTCATTATGACATTATGAAGGGCAGCTCAGAACAGCTGAAGTCTGCTTGACACCAACAAACACCCCATAATATCTGGCACTCCCTAATTTGTGGCATTGAACGTTTCAGCAGACTTTTAGCCCTCCATAACTGGCTATGAGACTATTGCAGCTCTGTGGATGTAACATTTATTGCAGCTCTGTGGATGTAACATTTATTGACCATTTTGATACCTTCTGGAAACAAAGCTTGTTTCATAAGGAGGATAGGGTCCACCCAAATCATTTGGGTTCCTGGATCCTTTCACAGGATTATAAGGCTGTGTTGAGACAATGACTTATCAATGACCCAAGCCCAGCTCAGTTGATCCCTACCATTGTGTCGCTGAGTTGTCATAATGCTTCAGCAAATGTACATTATCCCAGGGGCGTTGGAAGACACAATATAAGTAACCTAATTTATGTTCCTCTAACTGCCCTGAATGCCTCTGCTGATCCTACAGCTATTGTATGCAGTAATCATGTGCCTATGAACCAGAGTTATACTGTTAACACTGAGGCAGTGTGCTGTAGTAGGAAGCACGTGCCTATGAACCAGAGTGCTGCTCAGTCTACACAAACATAAAAAAACATGAGCATGTGTACTTCTGATAATCTTCCCAGTAAAGCAATGAAAACAATCAAGCATCGCAGAAAAGTGCTAAAAATAGCCCATGTTAACATATGCAGCTTAAGAAACAAGGTTCATGAAATCAATAATTTGCTAGTAACAGATGACATTCATATTCTGACAATCTCTGAAACTCACTTAGATAATACCTTTGATGATACAATGGTGGCAATACATGGTTATAAGATCTACATAAAATACAGAAATGCCAAAGGTGGAGGTGTGGCTGTTTATATTCAGAAGCACATTCCTGTGAAGATTAGAGAGGATCTCATGTTAAATACTGTTGAAGTAATATGGCTACAGGTTCATCTGCCTCACCTAAAGCCCATTCTGGTGGGAAGCTGCTATAGACCACCAAGTGCTAACAGTCTTAATCAACATCCACGTCATCGGCACTCGGGGAACAGTGGGTTAACTGCCTTGCTCAGGGGCAGAACGACAGATTATTACAATACGTTTTGTAGTGATTCCTATGTTGTTGATGTAAAGAATATTTGTTGGTCTGTGGTGTGTCATGAGGAGCAACCAGACGCTGCACTTTTATGAAATTGCTTATTCCAGTTCCTAATAAGCATGCACCAATTAAGCAAATGACTGTAAATCGCCGTGGATTGATGAGGAATTGAAACATTATATGGTTGAGAGGGATGAGGCAAAAGGAATGGCAAATAGGTCTGGCTGCACAACCGATTGGCAAACATATTGCAAATTGAGAAATCATGTGACTAAACTGAATAAAAAGAAAATAAAAAGAAAGAAGAAAAAATAAGAAACTACACTATGAAACAAGGATAAATGACATAAATAAATGATAGTAAAAAGCTTTGGAGCACCTTAAATTACATTTTGGGCAAAAAGGCAAACTCAGCTGCATCATTCATTGAATTAGATGGCTCATTCATCACAAAACCCACTGATATTGCCAACTACTTTAATGATTTTTTCATTGGCAAGATGAGCAAACTTAGGCATGACATGCCAGCAAGAAATGCTGACAGTACACATCCAAGTATAACTGACAAAATTATGAAAGACAAGCGTTGTAATTTTGAATTCTGTAAAGTGAGCGTGGAAGAGGTGATTTTTTGTTGTTGTTGTCTATCAACAATGACAAGCCACCGGGGTCTGACAACTTGGATGGAAAATGACTGAGAATAATAGCGGACGATATTGCCACTCCTATTTGCCACATCTTCAATTTAAGCCTACTAGAAAGTGTGTGCCCTCAGGCTTGGAGGGAAGCTAAAGTTATTCTCCTACCTAAGAATAGTAAAGCCCCCTTTTCTGGCTCAAACAGCCAACCAATCAGCCTGTTACCAACCTTTAGTAATCTTTTGGAAAATATTGTGTTTGACCAGATACAATGCTATTTTACTTTAAACAAATTGACAGACTTTCAGCATGCTTATAGAGAAGGACATTCAACACTTACACAAATGACTGATGATTGGCTGAGAGAAATTGATGATAAAAATATTGTGGGGGCTGTTTTGTTAGACTTCAGTGCGGCTTTTGACATTATCGATCACAGTCTGCTGATGGAAAAACTTATGTGTTATGGCTTTACACCCCCTGCTATATTGTGGATAAAGAGTTACCTGTCTAACAGAACACAGAGGGTGTTCTTTAATGGAAGCCTCTCCAACATAATCCAGGTAGAATCAGGAATTCCCCAGGGCAGCTGTCCAGGCCCCTTACTTTTTTCAATCTTTACTAATGACATGCCACTGGCTTTGAGTAAAGCCAGAGTGTCTATGTATGCGGATGACTCAACACTATACACGTCAGCTACTACAGCGAGTGAAATCCCTGCAACACTTAACAAATAACTGCAGTTAGTTTCAGAATGGGTGGCAAGGAATAAGTTAGTCCTAAATATTTCAAAAACTAAAAGCATTGTATTTGAAACAAATCATTCATTAAATCCTAAACCTCAACTACATCTTGTAATGAATAATGTGGAAATTGAGCAAGTTGAGGTGACTAAACTGCTTGGAGTTACCCTGGATTGTAAAACGTCATGGTCAAAACATGTTGATACAACAGTAGCTAAGATGGGGAGAAGTCTGTCCATAATAAAGCGCTGCTCTGCCTTCTTAACAGCACTATCAACAAGGCAGGTCTTACAGGCCCTAGTTTTGTCTCACGGAGACTACTGTTCAGTCGTGTGGTAAGGAGCCACAAAGAGGGACTTAGTAAAATTGCAATTGGCTCAGAACAGGGCAGCACGGCTGGCCCTTGGATGTACACAGAGAACTAACAATAATAATATGCATGTCAATCTCTCCTGGCTCAAAGTGGAGGAGAGATTGACTTCATCACTACTTGTATTTGTGAGAAGTATTGAAATGTTGAATGCACTGAGCTGTCTGTTTGAACAACTAGCACACAGCTCAGACACCCATGCATACCCCACAAGACATGCCACCAGAGGTCTCTTCACAGTCCCCAAGTCCAGAACAGACTATGGGAGGCACACAGTACTACATAGAGCCATGACTACATGGAACTCTATTCCACATCAGGTAACTGATGCAAGCAGTAGAATCAGATTTTAAAAAACAGATAAAAATACACCTTGTGGAACAGCAGGGACTGTGAAGAGACACACACACAGGTACATACACACATACACATTATAAGAAATATGAGATAGTGGAGTAGTGGCCTGAGGGAACACACTAAATGTATTGGGTAAAGTGTTATGAAATGTAATGTCATGTAATATTTTAAATTGTATATAAATGCCTTAATGTTGCTGGACCCCAGGAAGAGTAGATGCTGCCTTGGCAGGAACTAATGGGGATCCATAATAAACCCCAGGAAGAGTAGCTGCTGCCTTGGCAGGAACTAATGGGGATCCATAATAAGCCCCAGGAAGAGTAGCTGCTGCCTTGGCAGGAACTAATGGGGATCCATAATAAACCCCAGGAAGAGTAGCTGCTGCCTTGGCAGGAACTAATGGGGATCCATAATAAACCCCAGGAAGAGTAGCTGCTGCCTTGACCTGAACTAAATGGGGATCCATCATAAACCCCAGGAAGAGTAGCTGCTGCCTTGGCAGGAACTAATGGGGACCCTTAATAAACCCCAGGAAGAGTAGCTGCTGCCTTGGCAGGAACTAATGGGGATCCATAATAAACCCCAGGAAGAGTAGCTGCTGCCTTGGCAGGAACTAATGGGGAAACCCCAGGAAGAGTAGCTGCTGCCTTGGCAGGAACTAATGGGGATCCATAATAAATACAAAATACAAATACTCATGACAAACTATGGTTGGCAATTGATTCTTTTCGGATGGGGAAAACCCCTGGTCTCAATGGCATTCCAATAGAGATATATCCAATACCCAATCAATGGCATTCCAATGGCATTCCAATAGAGATATATCCAATACCCAATCAATGGCATTCCAATGGCATTCCAATAGAGATATATCCAATACCCAATCAATGGCATTCCAATAGAGATATATCCAATACCCAATCAATGGCATTCCAATAGAGATATATCCAATACCCAATCAATGGCATTCCAATAGAGATATATCCAATACCCAATCAATGGCATTCCAATAGAGATATATCCAATACCCAATCAATGGCATTCCAATAGAGATATATCCAATACCCAATCAATGGCATTCCAATAGAGATATATCCAATACCCAATCAATGGCATTCCAATAGAGATATATCCAATACCCAACCAATGGCATTCCAATGGCATTCCAATAGAGATATATCCAATACCCAATCAATGGCATTCCAATAGAGATATATCCAATACCCAACCAATGGCATTCCAATAGAGATATATCCAATACCCAATCAATGGCATTCCAATGGCATTCCAATAGAGATATATCCAATACCCAATCAATGGCATTCCAATAGAGATATATCCAATACCCAATCAATGGCATTCCAATGGCATTCCAATAGAGATATATCCAATACCCAATCAATGGCATTCCAATGGCATTCCAATAGAGATATATCCAATACCCAATCAATGGCATTCCAATGGCATTCCAATAGAGATATATCCAATACCCAATCAATGGCATTCCAATAGAGATATATCCAATACCCAATCAATGGCATTCCAATAGAGATATATCCAATACCCAACCAATGGCATTCCAATGGCATTCCAATAGAGATATATCCAATACCCAACCAATGGCATTCCAATAGAGATATATCCAATACCCAACCAATGGCATTCCAATAGAGATATATCCAATACCCAATCAATGGCATTCCAATGGCATTCCAATAGAGATATATCCAATACCCAATCAATGGCATTCCAATGGCATTCCAATAGAGATATATCCAATACCCAATGAATGGCATTCCAATGGCATTCCAATAGAGATATATCCAATACCCAATCAATGGCATTCCAATGGCATTCCAATAGAGATATATCCAATACCCAATCAATGGCATTCCAATGGCATTCCAATAGAGATATATCCAATACCCAACCAATGGCATTCCAATAGAGATATATCCAATACCCAATCAATGGCATTCCAATAGAGATATATCCAATACCCAATCAATGGCATTCCAATAGAGATATATCCAATACCCAATCAATGGCATTCCAATGGAGATATATCCAATACCCAACCAATGGCATTCCAATGGAGATATATCCAATACCCAACCAATGGCATTCCAATAGAGATATATCCAATACCCAACCAATGGCATTCCAATAGAGATATATCCAATACCCAACCAATGGCATTCCAATAGAGATATATCCAATACCCAACCAATGGCATTCCAATAGAGATATATCCAATACCCAACCAATGGCATTCCAATAGAGATATATCCAATACCCAACCAATGGCATTCCAATAGAGATATATCCAATACCCAACCAATGGCATTCCAATAGAGATATATACAATACCCAACCAATGGCATTCCAATAGAGATATATCCAATACCCAACCAATGGCATTCCAATAGAGATATATCCAATACCCAATCAATGGCATTCCAATGGCATTCCAATAGAGATATATCCAATACCCAATCAATGGCATTCCAATAGAGATATATCCAATACCCAATCAATGGCATTCCAATGGCATTCCAATAGATATATATCCAATACCCAATCAATGGCATTCCAATGGCATTCCAATAGAGATATATCCAATACCCAATCAATGACATTCCAATGGCATTCCAATAGAGATATATCCAATACCCAATCAATGGCATTCCAATAGAGATATATCCAATACCCAATCAATGGCATTCCAATAGAGATATATCCAATACCCAACCAATGGCATTCCAATGGCATTCCAATAGAGATATATCCAATACCCAATCAATGGCATTCCAATAGAGATATATCCAATACCCAACCAATGGCATTCCAATAGAGATATATCCAATACCCAATCAATGGCATTCCAATGGCATTCCAATAGAGATATATCCAATACCCAATCAATGGCATTCCAATAGAGATATATCCAATACCCAATCAATGGCATTCCAATAGAGATATATCCAATACCCAATCAATGGCATTCCAATGGCATTCCAATAGAGATATATCCAATACCCAATCAATGGCATTCCAATAGAGATATATCCAATACCCAATCAATGGCATTCCAATGGAGATATATCCAATACCCAACCAATGGCATTCCAATGGAGATATATCCAATACCCAACCAATGGCATTCCAATAGAGATATATCCAATACCCAACCAATGGCATTCCAATAGAGATATATCCAATACCCAACCAATGGCATTCCAATAGAGATATATCCAATACCCAACCAATGGCATTCCAATAGAGATATATCCAATACCCAACCAATGGCATTCCAATAGAGATATATCCAATACCCAACCAATGGCATTCCAATAGAGATATATCCAATACCCAACCAATGGCATTCCAATAGAGATATATACAATACCCAACCAATGGCATTCCAATAGAGATATATCCAATACCCAACCAATGGCATTCCAATAGAGATATATCCAATACCCAATCAATGGCATTCCAATGGCATTCCAATAGAGATATATCCAATACCCAATCAATGGCATTCCAATAGAGATATATCCAATACCCAATCAATGGCATTCCAATGGCATTCCAATAGATATATATCCAATACCCAATCAATGGCATTCCAATGGCATTCCAATAGAGATATATCCAATACCCAATCAATGACATTCCAATGGCATTCCAATAGAGATATATCCAATACCCAATCAATGGCATTCCAATAGAGATATATCCAATACCCAATCAATGGCATTCCAATAGAGATATATCCAATACCCAACCAATGGCATTCCAATGGCATTCCAATAGAGATATATCCAATACCCAATCAATGGCATTCCAATAGAGATATATCCAATACCCAACCAATGGCATTCCAATAGAGATATATCCAATACCCAATCAATGGCATTCCAATGGCATTCCAATAGAGATATATCCAATACCCAATCAATGGCATTCCAATAGAGATATATCCAATACCCAATCAATGGCATTCCAATAGAGATATATCCAATACCCAATCAATGGCATTCCAATGGCATTCCAATAGAGATATATCCAATACCCAACCAATGGCATTCCAATAGAGATATATCCAATACCCAACCAATGGCATTCCAATAGAGATATATCCAATACCCAATCAATGGCATTCCAATGGCATTCCAATAGAGATATATCCAATACCCAATCAATGGCATTCCAATGGCATTCCAATAGAGATATATCCAATACCCAATCAATGACATTCCAATGGCATTCCAATAGAGATATATCCAATACCCAATCAATGGCATTCCAATAGAGATATATCCAATACCCAACCAATGGCATTCCAATAGAGATATATCCAATACCCAATCAATGGCATTCCAATGGCATTCCAATAGAGATATATCCAATACCCAATCAATGGCATTCCAATGGCATTCCAATAGAGATATATCCAATACCCAATCAATGGCATTCCAATAGAGATATATCCAATACCCAATCAATGGCATTCCAATGGCATTCCAATAGAGATATATCCAATACCCAACCAATGGCATTCCAATAGAGATATATCCAATACCCAACCAATGGCATTCCAATAGAGATATATCCAATACCCAATCAATGGCATTCCAATGGCATTCCAATAGAGATATATCCAATACCCAACCAATGGCATTCCAATAGAGATATATCCAATACCCAATCAATGGCATTCCAATGGCATTCCAATAGAGATATATCCAATACCCAATCAATGGCATTCCAATAGAGATATATCCAATACCCAATCAATGGCATTCCAATAAAGATATATCCAATACCCAATCAATGGCATTCCAATGGCATTCCAATAGAGATATATCCAATACCCAATCAATGGCATTCCAATGGCATTCCAATAGAGATATATCCAATACCCAATCAATGGCATTCCAATAGAGATATATCCAATACCCAATCAATGGCATTCCAATGGCATTCCAATAGAGATATATCCAATACCCAACCAATGGCATTCCAATAGAGATATATCCAATACCCAATCAATGGCATTCCAATAGAGATATATCCAATACCCAACCAATGGCATTCCAATAGAGATATATCCAATACCCAACCAATGGCATTCCAATAAAAATATATCCAATACCCAACCAATGGCATTCCAATAGAGATATATCCAATACCCAACCAATGGCATTCCAATAGAGATATATCCAATACCCAATCAATGGCATTCCAATAGAGATATATCCAATACCCAACCAATGGCATTCCAATAGAGATATATCCAATACCCAACCAATGGCATTCCAATAGAGATATATCCAATACCCAACCAATGGCATTCCAATAGAGATATATCCAATACCCAACCAATGGCATTCCAATAGAGATATATCCAATACCCAATCAATGGCATTCCAATAGAGATATATCCAATACCCAACCAATGGCATTCCAATGGCATTCCAATAGAGATATATCCAATACCCAATCAATGGCATTCCAATAGAGATATATCCAATACCCAATCAATGGCATTCCAATAGAGATATATCCAATACCCAACCAATGGCATTCCAATAGAGATATATCCAATACCCAACCAATGGCATTCCAATAGAGATATATCCAATACCCAACCAATGGCATTCCAATAGAGATATATCCAATACCCAATCAATGGCATTCCAATAGAGATATATCCAATACCCAATCAATGGCATTCCAATAGAGATATATCCAATACCCAATCAATGGCATTCCAATAGAGATATATCCAATACCCAACCAATGGCATTCCAATAGAGATATATCCAATACCCAACCAATGGCATTCCAATAGAGATATATCCAATACCCAATCAATGGCATTCCAATAGAGATATATCCAATACCCAACCAATGGCATTCCAATAGTTATATCCAACTTGTTATGTTACTGAAATATCCATTACTATCATGTTTGAATTACTCATATATAAATTGGCAAACTGTCGGCCACACAAGTAGAGGGATTCATCTCTCTCCTAGTGAAGCAGGAGCCAGGGGGGCAATACAAAGATCCAGTGATTTAAAAAATTGAGGCCCCTCACCCTTCAATGTTGTGATGCAAAAATATTGGCAAAATGTATTGCTCATAGAAGAAAAAAAAGCTCCTACGGGATCAGACGGGATTCTTAAAAGGAATATACACTACATGACCAACAGTATGTGGACACCTGCTCGTCGAACATATCATTCCAAAATCATGGGCATTAATATGGAGTTGGTCCCCCCTTTGCTGCTATAACAGCCTCCACTCTTCTGGGAAGGCTTTCCACTAGATGTTGGAACATTGCTGCGGGGACTTGCTTTCATTCAGCCACAAGAGCATTAGTGAGGTCAGGCACTGATGTTGGGCGACTAGGCCTGGCTCGCAGTCGGCGTTCCAATTCATCCCAAAGGTGTTCAATGGGGTTGAGGTCAGGGCTCTGTGCAGGCCAGTCATGTCCTTCACACCTGCTCGGCCATGGAAACCCATTTCATGAAGCTCCCGACGAACAGTTATTGTGCTGAGTTGCTTCCAGAGGCAGTTTGGATCTCGGTAATGAGTGTTGCAACCGAGGACAGACAATTTTTACGCGTTACGCTCTTCAGAACTCAGCGGTCCCGTCCTGTGAGCTTGTGTGGCCTAACACTTCGCGGCTGAGCCGTTGTTGCTCCTAGACATTACCGCTTTACAATAACAGCACTTACAGTTGACCGGGGCAGCTCTAGCAGGGCAGAAATTTGATGAACTGACTTGTTGGAAAGGTGGCATCCTATGACGGTGCCACGTTGAAAGTCACTGAGCTCTTCAGTAAGGCCATTCTACTGCCAATGTTTGTCTACTGAGATTGCATGGATGTGTGCTCGATTTTATAAACCTGTCAGCAACGAGTGTGGATAAAATAGCCAAATCCACTAATTTGAAGGGGTGTCCACATACCTTTGGTATATATAGTGTATATTGGAGACAACATTAGACTATTACAAATAATGGAAAACTATGAGAAATCAGGTATAATCTTTACAGCAGATTTTGAGAAAGCATTTGAAACTGTATGGATTTCTTCAACTCTGGAGAATATCTCATAAGATGAGTAAAAGTCATTTGCAAGAATCCTTTGTGTAAAATAATGAACAACGGTTACTTCTGAGAACTTTGAATTGTCAAGAGGCGTAAATCAAGGTTGCCCTCTGTCACCATACCTATTTATTAGGGCCATTGAATTGTTAACTTTAAAAATCAGATCTAATGATCAGATCTAATGAGGCAAGAAATTAAGGGATCAGAGACAAAAGTGTCAATGTACGTCGATGATTCAAGTTCTCGAGTCATCAATCTTCAACCTTGAAGGGCCTCACTGAGGACCTGGATAATTTCTCCAGTTTCTCTGGAATAAAACCCAACTATGATAAGTCTACTACTATATTATGGTTTGGGTCTCTAAAATATAAAAACTTTAAATTGCCATTTGGTCTCCTGAATAAATGGCGGATGATGAAGTTGATGTGCTTGGTGTGCATCATGCCGGAAAAGTTGAGCAACTATTAAATTTGATCGAAAATGTAGCAAAATATATATACTTTTTTTTTCCGTAGAGAGGGAAGCACCTATCAATTTACGGGAATATTACCCTGATTAATTCTCGAGTGATATCAGTTTACATATTTATTCATGGTTCTACCGACTCCAGGAGAATCCTTTTTAAAATCATGCGAGAAAAAAACATTTAACTTTATTTGGAATGGCAAACTAGAAAAAGTTAAACGAGCATATTTAGATAACGAACATGCGTTTAGAGGGTTAAAACTATTAAATATTAAGGCATTAAACCTCTCTCTTAAAGCCTCCATTGTACCGAAATCCAAATTGGTTTTCCAGCAAGCTACTGAGAGAGTGCCATCCTATGTTTAGGAGTGGAAGAAGAAATTAAATAATTAGTCTGTCTGCCACCCATTAACAATCATAGTATAAATTGAGAAATGTATCAGTTTCACTTAAAGTCAAAAGGTTTGACAGCAATACTGTATAGAATTCAATCAAGTTGGGAACAGGTTTTTGATGTCCCAAAACCATGGCATCGGCGTTATGAACTGATATACTGTATAAAACAACAATTGACACATCAATCTGTCCGTTTAAATTTAAGCCGTTATATAAAATACTTGCTACAAAAAGAATGATCAATAAATGGGGCAATCTCTCCCTCCCCTTCCGATCTCTCCCTCCCCTCCCGCTCTCTCCCTCCCCTCCCTCCCTCCTCCCGCTCTCTCTCAATTCAATTTCAATTTAAGGGCTTTATTGGCATGGGAAACGTGTGTTAACATTGCCAAAGCAAGTGAAGTAGATAGTAAACAAAAGTGAAATAAACAATAATTATTAACAGTAAACATTACACTCAGAAGTTCCAAAAGAATAAAGACATTTCAAATGTCATATTATGTATATATACAGTGTTGTGATGATGTGCAAATAGTTAAAGTACATAAATATGGGTTGTATTTACAATGGTGTTTGTTCTTCACTGGTTGCCCTTTTCTTGAGGCAACAGGTCACAAATATTGCTGCTGTGATGGCACACTGTGGTTTTTCACCCAGTAGATATAGGAGTTTATCAAAATTGGGTTTGTTTTCAAATTCTTTGTGGATCGCTGTAATCTGAGGGAAATATGTGTCTCTAATATGGTCATACATTTGGCAGGAGGTTAGGAAGTGCAGCTCAGTTTCCACCTCATTTTGTGGGCAGTGTGCACATAGCCTGTCTTCTCTTGAGAGCCAGGTCTGCCTACGGCGGCCTTTCTCAATAGCAAGGCTATGCTCACTGAGTCTGTACATAGTCAAAGCTTTCCTTAATTTTGGGTCAGTCACAGTGGTCAGGTATTCTGCCACTGTGTACTCTCTGTTTAGGGCCAAATAGCATTCTAGTTTGCTCTGTTTTTTTGTTAATTCTTTCCAATGTGTCAAGTAATTCTCTTTTTGTTTTCTCATGATTTGGTTGGGTCTAATTGTGTTGTTGTCCTGGGGCTCTGTGGGGTCTGTTTGTGATTGTGAACAGAGCCCCAGGACCAGCTTACTTAGGTGACTCTTCTCCAAGTTCATCTCTCTGTAACCAAAGTACAGCTGAAGTTTACTGTTCGTGGAGTTACAGCAACATGAGTGATTAATCAGTAGTGTGATAGAAAGCCCTCTTACCATCACTGTATAATGATAGCGCATCATTGTTCAGGAGAAAGCCCTCTTACCATCACTGTATAATGATAGCGCATCATTGTTCAGGAGAAAGCCCTCTTACCATCACTGTATAATGATAGCGCATCATTGTTCAGGAGAAAGCCCTCTTACCATCACTGTATAATGATAGTGCAACATTGTTCAGGAGAAAGCCCTCTTACCATCACTGTATAATGATAGCGCATCATTGTTCAGGAGAAAGCCCTCTTACCATCACTGTATAATGATAGTGCAACATTGTTCAGGAGAAAGCCCTCTTACCATCACTGTATAATGATAGAGCAACATTGTTCAGGAGAAAGCCCTCTTACCATCACTGTATAATGACAGTGCATCATTGTTCAGAAGAAAGCCCTCTTACCATCACTGTATAATGATAGTGCAACATTGTTCAGGAGAAAGCCCTCTTACCATCACTGTATAATGATAGTGCAACATTGTTCAGGAGAAAGCCCTCTTACCATCACTGTATAATGACAGTGCATCATTGTTCAGAAGAAAGCCCTCTTACCATCACTGTATAATGATAGTGCAACATTGTTCAGGAGAAAGCCCTCTTACCATCACTGTATAATTATAGAGCAACATTGTTCAGGAGAAAGCCCTCTTACCATCACTGTAGTCTTTGCTGCCATTGGACAAGTGGAACTGACGAGGGAAAGTTCCTCCTTTACTGTGGCGCCCTGCAGGGGGAGCAGAGACACAGAGAGTCAGGGGGAGCAGAGAGCCAGGGGGAGCAGAGAGTCAGGGGGAGCAGAGAGTCAGGGGGAGCAGAGAGCCAGGGGGAGCAGAGAGCCAGGGGGAGCAGAGAGCCAGGGGGAGCAGAGAGCCAGGGGGAGCAGAGAGCCAGGGGGAGCAGAGAGTCAGGGGGAGCAGAGAGCCAGGGGGAGCAGAGACACAGAGAGTCAGGGGGAGCAGAGACACAGAGAGTCAGGGGGAGCAGAGACACAGAGAGTCAGGGGGAAGCAGAGAGTCAGGGGGAGCAGAGAGTCAGGGGGAGCAGAGACACAGAGAGTCAGGGGGAGCAGAGACACAGAGAGTCAGGGGGAGCAGAGACACAGAGAGTCAGGGGGAGCAGAGACACAGAGAGTCAGGGGGAGCAGAGAGTCAGGGGGAGCAGAGAGTCAGGGGGAGCAGAGACACAGAGAGTCAGGGGGAGCAGAGACACAGAGAGTCAGGGGGAGCAGAGACACAGAGACACAGAGAGTCAGGGGAGCAGAGACACAGAGAGTCAGGGGGAGCAGAGAGCCAGGGGGAGCAGAGAGCCAGGGGGAGCAGAGAGTCAGGGGGAGCAGAGAGTCAGGGGGAGCAGAGAGTCAGGGGGAGCAGAGAGTCAGGGGGAGCAGAGACACAGAGACACAGAGAGTCAGGGGAGCAGAGACACAGAGACACAGAGAGTCAGGGGGAGAAAATAAAGTTAATTTATTTTCCACATTTTTTTGCAGTGTTACTTTAGTGCCTTATTGCAAACAGGATGCATGTTTTGTAATATTTGTTATTCTGTACAGGCTTCCTTCTTTTCACACTGTCATTTAGGTTACAATGGTGGAGGAACTACAATGTTGTTGATCCATCCTCAGTTTTCTCACATCACAGCCATTAAATAGTATTAAGATGGTCTGGTCTGGTCCATTAAATAGTATTAAGATGGTCTGGTCTGGTCCATTAAATAGTATTAAGATGGTCTGGTCTGGTCCATTAAATAGTATTAAGATGGTCTGGTCTGGTCCATTAAATAGTATTAAGATGGTCTGGTCTGGTCTGGTCCATTAAATAATATTAAGATGGTTTGGTCTGGTCTGGTCCATTAAATAGTACCTCCCCCTCTCCCTTGACTCCCCCTCTCCTGACTCCCCCTCTCCTGACTCCCCCTCTCCTGACTCTAGTTCACCAGGACTCCCCCTCTCCTGACTCCCCCTCTCCTGACTCTAGTTCACCAGGACTCCCCCTCTCCTGACTCCCCCTCTCCTGACTCTAGTTCACCAGGACTCCCCCTCTCCTGACTCCCCCTCTCCTGACTCTAGTTCACCAGGACTCCCCCTCTCCTGACTCCCCCTCTCCTGTCTCTAGTTCACCAGGACTCCCCCTCTCCTGACTCCCCCTCTCCTGTCTCTAGTTCACCAGGACTCCCCCTCTCCTGACTCCCCCTCTCCTGCCTCTAGTTCACCAGGACTCCCCCTCTCCTGCCTCTAGTTCACCAGGACTCCCCCTCTCCTGCCTCTTCTTCACCAGGACTCCCCCTCTCCTGCCTCTAGTTCACCAGGACTCCCCCTCTCCTGCCTCTTCTTCACCAGGACTCCCCCTCTCCTGCCTCTAGTTCACCAGGACTCCCCCTCTCCTGTCTCTAGTTCACCAGGACTCCCCCTCTCCTGTCTCTAGTTCACCAGGACTCCCCCTCTCCTGCCTCTAGTTCACCAGGACTCCCCCTCTCCTGCCTCTTCTTCACCAGGACACCCCCTCTCCTGACTCCCCCTCTCCTGCCTCTAGTTCACCAGGACTCCCCCTCTCCTGCCTCTTCTTCACCAGGACACCTCCTCTCCTGACTCCCCCTCTCCTGCCTCTAGTTCACCAGGACTCCCCCTCTCCTGCCTCTAGTTCACCAGGACTCCCCCTCTCCTGCCTCTACTTCACCAGGACTCCCCCTCTCCTGACTCCCCCTCTCCTGCCTCTATTTCACCAGGACTCCCCCTCTCCTGCCTCTACTTCACCAGGACTCCCCCTCTCCTGCCTCCCCCTCTCCTGACTCCCCCTCTAGTTCACCAGGACTCCCCCTCTCCTGCCTCTTCTTCACCAGGACTCCCCCTCTCCTGCCTCTAGTTCACCAGGACTCCCCCTCTCCTGCCTCTAGTTCACCAGGACTCCCCCTCTCCTGCCTCTAGTTCACCAGGACTCCCCCTCTCCTGCCTCTAGTTCACCAGGACTCCCCCTCTCCTGTCTCTAGTTCACCAGGACTCCCCCTCTCCTGTCTCTAGTTCACCAGGACTCCCCCTCTCCTGCCTCTTCTTCACCAGGACTCCCCCTCTCCTGCCTCTAGTTCACCAGGACTCCCCCTCTCCTGCCTCTAGTTCACCAGGACACCCCCTCTCCTGCCTCTAGTTCACCAGGACACCCCCTCTCCTGCCTCTAGTTCACCAGGACTCCCCCTCTCCTGCCTCTAGTTCACCAGGACTCCCCCTCTCCTGCCTCTAGTTCACCTGGACACCCCCTCTCCTGCCTCTAGTTCACCAGGACACCCCCTCTCCTGCCTCTAGTTCACCAGGACACCCCCTCTCCTGCCTCTTCTTCACCAGGACTCCCCTTCTCCTGCCTCTTCTTCACCAGGACTCCCCCTCTCCTGCCTCTAGTTCACCTGGACACCCCCTCTCCTGCCTCTTCTTCACCAGGACTCCCCCTCTCCTGCCTCTTCTTCACCAGGACTCCCCCTCTCCTGCCTCTAGTTCACCAGGACTCCCCCTCTCCTGCCTCTTCTTCACCAGGACTCCCCCTCTCCTGCCTCTTCTTCACCAGGACTCCCCCTCTCCTGTCTCTAGTTCACCAGGACTCCCCCTCTCCTGTCTCTAGTTCACCAGGACTCCCCCTCTCCTGCCTCTTCTTCACCAGGACTCCCCCTCTCCTGCCTCTTCTTCACCAGGACTCCCCCTCTCCTGTCTCTAGTTCACCAGGACTCCCCCTCTCCTGCCTCTAGTTCACCAGGACTCCCCCTCTCCTGCCTCTAGTTCACCAGGACTCCCCCTCTCCTGACTCCCCCTCTCCTGCCTCTAGTTCACCAGGACACCCCCTCTCCTGCCTCTTCTTCACCAGGACACCCCCTCTCCTGACTCCCCCTCTCCTTCACCAGGACTCCCCCTCTCCTGACTCCCCTCTCCTTCACCAGGACACCCCCTCTCCTGACTCCCCCTCTCCTTCACCAGGACACCCCCTCTCCTGACTCCCCCTCTCCTTCACCAGGACACCCCCTCTCCTGACTCCCCCTCTCCTTCACCAGGACACCCCTCTCCTGACACCCCCTCTCCTGACTCCCCTCTCCTTCACCAGGACTCCCCCTCTCCTGCCTCTTCTTCACCAGGACTCCCCCTCTCCTGCCTTTACTTCACCAGGACTCCCCCTCTCCTGCCTCTACTTCACCAGGACTCCCCCTCTCCTGCCTCTACTTCACCAGGACTCCCCCTCTCCTGCCTCCCCTCTCCTGACACCCCCTCTTCTTCACCAGGACTCCCCCTCTCCTGCCTCTAGTTCACCAGGACTCCCCCTCTCCTGCCTCTAGTTCACCAGGACTCCCCCTCTCCTGTCTCTAGTTCACCAGGACTCCCCCTCTCCTGCCTCTAGTTCACCAGGACTCCCCCTCTCCTGCCTCTAGTTCACCTGGACACCCCCTCTCCTGCCTCTAGTTCACCAGGACACCCCTCTACAGACTCCCCTTCACTAGGAATCCCCCTCTCCTGACACCCCCTCTTCTTCACCAGGACACCCCCTCTCCAGACTCCCCCTCTCCTGACTCCCCCTCTCCTTCACCAGGACTCCCCCTCTCCTGCCTCTAGTTCACCAGGACTCCCCCTCTCCTGACTCCCCCTCTCCTGCCTCTTCTTCACCGGGACACCCCCTCTCCTGACTCCCCCTCTAGTTCACCAGGACTCCCCCTCTCCTGCCTCTAGTTCACCAGGACTCCCCCTCTCCTGCCTCTAGTTCACCAGGACACCCCCTCTCCTGTCTCTAGTTCACCAGGACTCCCCCTCTCCTGCCTCTAGTTCACCAGGACTCCCCCTCTCCTGCCTCTAGTTCACCAGGACTCCCCCTCTCCTGCCTCTAGTTCACCAGGACACCCCCTCTCCTGTCTCTAGTTCACCAGGACTCCCCCTCTCCTGCCTCTTCTTCACCAGGACTCCCCCTCTCCTGCCTCTAGTTCACCAGGACACCCCCTCTCCTGCCTCTTCTTCACCAGGACTCCCCCTCTCCTGCCTCTTCTTCACCAGGACTCCCCCTCTCCTGTATCTAGTTCACCAGGACTCCCCCTCTCCTGTCTCTAGTTCACCAGGACTCCCCCTCTCCTGTCTCTAGTTCACCAGGACCCCCCCTCTCCTGCCTCTTCTTCACCAGGACTCCCCCTCTCCTGCCTCTTCTTCACCAGGACTCCCCCTCTCCTGTCTCTAGTTCACCAGGACTCCCCCTCTCCTGCCTCTAGTTCACCAGGACTCCCCCTCTCCTGCCTCTAGTTCACCAGGACTCCCCCTCTCCTGACTCCCCTCTCCTGCCTCTAGTTCACCAGGACACCCCCTCTCCTGCCTCTTCTTCACCAGGACACCCCCTCTCCTGACTCCCCCTCTCCTTCACCAGGACTCCCCCTCTCCTGACTCCCCCTCTCCTTCACCAGGACACCCCCTCTCCTGACTCCCCCTCTCCTTCACCAGGACACCCCCTCTCCTGACTCCCCCTCTCCTTCACCAGGACACCCCCTCTCCTGACTCCCCCTCTTCTTCACCAGGACACCCCCCTCTCCTGACTCCCCCTCTCCTTCACCAGGACACCCCCTCTCCTGACACCCCCTCTCCTGACTCCCCCTCTCCTTCACCAGGACTCCCCCTCTCCTGCCTCTTCTTCACCAGGACTCCCCCTCTCCTGCCTCTACTTCACCAGGACTCCCCTCTCCTGCCTCTACTTCACCAGGACTCCCCCTCTCCTGCCTCCCCCTCTCCTGACTCCCCCTCTAGTTCACCAGGACTCCCCCTCTCCTGTCTCTAGTTCACCAGGACTCCCCCTCTCCTGCCTCTAGTTCACCAGGACTCCCCCTCTCCTGTCTCTAGTTCACCTGGACACCCCCTCTCCTGCCTCTAGTTCACCAGGACACCCCCTCTACAGACTCCCCTTCACTAGGAATCCCCCTCTCCTGACACCCCCTCTTCTTCACCAGGACTCCCCCTCTCCTGCCTCTAGTTCACCAGGACTCCCCCTCTCCTGCCTCTAGTTCACCTGGACACCCCCTCTCCTGCCTCTAGTTCACCAGGACACCCCCTCTACAGACTCCCCTTCACTAGGAATCCCCCTCTCCTGACACCCCCTCTTCTTCACCAGGACACCCCCTCTCCTGACTCCCCCTCTCCTGACTCCCCCTCTCCTTCACCAGGACTCCCCCTCCCCCTGCCTCCTAGTTCACCAGGACTCCCCCTCTCCTGACTCCCCCTCTCCTGCCTCTTCTTCACCGGGACACCCCCTCTCCTGACTCCCCCTCTAGTTCACCAGGACTCCCCCTCTCCTGCCTCTAGTTCACCAGGACTCCCCCTCTCCTGCCTCTAGTTCACCAGGACACCCCCTCTCCTGTCTCTAGTTCACCAGGACTCCCCCTCTCCTGCCTCTAGTTCACCAGGACTCCCCCTCTCCTGCCTCTAGTTCACCAGGACTCCCCTCTCCTGCCTCTAGTTCACCAGGACACCCCCTCTCCTGTCTCTAGTTCACCAGGACTCCCCCTCTCCTGCCTCTTCTTCACCAGGACTCCCCCTCTCCTGCCTCTAGTTCACCAGCACACCCCCTCTCCTGCCTCTTCTTCACCAGGACTCCCCCTCTCCTGCCTCTTCTTCACCAGGACTCCCCCTCTCCTGTCTCTAGTTCACCAGGACTCCCCCTCTCCTGTCTCTAGTTCACCAGGACTCCCCCTCTCCTGACTCCCCCTCTCCTGCCTCTTCTTCACCAGGACACCCCCTCTCCTGACTCCCCCTCTCCTTCACCAGGACTCCCCCTCTCCTGACTCCCCCTCTCCTTCACCAGGACACCCCCTCTCCTGACTCCCCCTCTCCTTCACCAGGACACCCCCTCTCCTGACTCCCCCTCTCCTTCACCAGGACACCCCCTCTCCTGACACCCCCTCTCCTGACTCCCCCTCTCCTTCACCAGGACTCCCCCTCTCCTGCCTCTTCTTCACCAGGACTCCCCCTCTCCTGCCTCTTCTTCACCAGGACTCCCCCTCTCCTGCCTCTACTTCACCAGGACTCCCCCTCTTCTGCCTCCCCCTCTCCTGACTCCCCATCTAGTTCACCAGGACTCCCCCTATCCTGTCTCTAGTTCACCAGGACTCCCCCTCTCCTGCCTCTAGTTCACCAGGACTCCCCCTCTCCTGTCTCTAGTTCACCTGGACACCCCCTCTCCTGCCTCTAGTTCACCAGGACACCCCCTCTACAGACTCCCCTTCACTAGGAATCCCCCTCTCCTGACACCCCCTCTTCTTCACCAGGACTCCCCCTCTCCTGCCTCTAGTTCACCAGGACTCCCCCTCTCCTGCCTCTAGTTCACCTGGACACCCCCTCTCCTGCCTCTAGTTCACCAGGACACCCCCTCTACAGACTCCCCTTCACTAGGAATCCCCCTCTCCTGACACCCCCTCTTCTTCACCAGGACACCCCCTCTCCTGACTTCCCCTCTCCTGACTCCCCCTCTCCTTCACCAGGACTCCCCCTCTCCTGCCTCTAGTTCACCAGGACTCCCCTCTCCTGACTCGTTCACCAGGACTCCCCCTCTCCTGCCTCTAGTTCACCAGGACTCCCCCTCTCCTGCCTCTAGTTCACCAGGACTCCCCCTCTCCTGCCTCTAGTTCACCTGGACACCCCCTCTCCTGCCTCTAGTTCACCAGGACACCCCCTCTACAGACTCCCCTTCACTAGGAATCCCCTCTCCTGACACCCCCTCTTCTTCACCAGGACACCCCCTCTCCTGACTCCCCCTCTCCTGACTCCCCCTCTCCTTCACCAGGACTCCCCCCTCTCCTGCCTCTAGTTCACCAGGACTCCCCCTCTCCTGACTCCCCCTCTCCTGCCTCTTCTTCACCGGGACACCCCCTCTCCTGACTCCCCCTCTAGTTCACCAGGACTCCCCCTCTCCTGCCTCTAGTTCACCAGGACTCCCCCTCTCCTGCCTCTAGTTCACCAGGACTCCCCCTCTCCTGCCTCTAGTTCACCAGGACACCCCTCTACTGTCTCTAGTTCACCAGGACTCCCCCTCTCCTGCCTCTAGTTCACCAGGACTCCCCTCTCCTGCCTCTAGTTCACCAGGACACCCCCTCTCCTGTCTCTAGTTCACCAGGACTCCCCCTCTCCTGCCTCTAGTTCACCAGGACTCCCCCTCTCCTGCCTCTAGTTCACCAGGACTCCCCCTCTCCTGCCTCTAGTTCACCAGGACACCCCCTCTCCTGTCTCTAGTTCACCAGGACTCCCCCTCTCCTGCCTCTTCTTCACCAGGACTCCCCCTCTCCTGCCTCTAGTTCACCAGGACACCCCTCTCCTGCCTCTTCTTCACCAGGACTCCCCTCTCCTGCCTCTTCTTCACCAGGACTCCCCCTCTCCTGTCTCTAGTTCACCAGGACTCCCCCCTCTCCTGTCTCTAGTTCACCAGGACTCCCCCCCTCTCCTGACTCCCCTCTCCTGCCTCTTCTTCACCAGGACACCCCCTCTCCTGACTCCCCCTCTCCTTCACCAGGACTCCCCCTCTCCTGACTCCCCCCTCTCCTTCACCAGGACACACCCTCTCCTGACTCCCCCTCTCCTTCACCAGGACACCCCCTCTCCTGACTCCCCCTCTCCTTCACCAGGACACCCCCTCTCCTGACTCCCCCTCTTCTTCACCAGGACACCCCCTCTCCTGACTCCCCCTCTCCTTCACCAGGACACCCCCTCTCCTGACACCCCCTCTCCTGACTCCCCCTCTCCTTCACCAGGACTCCCCCTCTCCTGCCTCTTCTTCACCAGGACTCCCCCTCTCCTGCCTCTACTTCACCAGGACTCCCCCTCTCCTGCCTCTACTTCACCAGGACTCCCCCTCTCCTGCCTCCCCCTCTCCTGACTCCCCCTCTAGTTCACCAGGACTCCCCCTCTCCTGTCTCTAGTTCACCAGGACTCCCCCTCTCCTGCCTCTAGTTCACCAGGACTCCCCCTCTCCTGTCTCGTTCACCAGGACTCCCCCTCTCCTGCCTCTAGTTCACCAGGACTCCCCCTCTCCTGCCTCTAGTTCACCAGGACTCCCCCTCTCCTGCCTCTAGTTCACTTGGACACCCCCTCTCCTGCCTCTAGTTCACCAGGACACCCCCTCTACAGACTCCCCTTCACTAGGAATCCCCCTCTCCTGACACCCCCTCTTCTTCACCAGGACACCCCCTCTCCTGACTCCCCTCTCCTGACTCCCCCTCTCCTTCACCAGGACTCCCCCTCTCCTGCCTCTAGTTCACCAGGACTCCCCTCTCCTGACTCCCCCTCTCTTGCCTCTTCTTCACCGGGACACCCCCTCTCCTGACTCCCCCTCTCCTGACTCCCCCTCTAGTTCACCGGGACACCCCTCTCCTGACTCCCCCTCTCCTGACTCCCCCCTCTAGTTCACCAGGACTCCCCCTCTCCTGACTCCCCCCTCTCCTGCCTCCTAGTTCACCAGGACTCCCCCTCTCCTGCCTCTAGTTCACCAGGACACCCCCTCTCCTGTCTCCCCCTCTCCTGCCTCTAGTTCACCAGGACACCCCCTCTCCTGCCTCTTCTTCACCAGGACTCCCCCTCTCCTGCCTCTTCTTCACCAGGACTCCCCCTCTCCTGTCTCTAGTTCACCAGGACTCCCCCTCTCCTGTCTCTAGTTCACCAGGACTCCCCCTCTCCTGTCTCTAGTTCACCAGGACTCCCCCTCTCCTGCCTCTTCTTCACCAGGACTCCCCCTCTCCTGCCTCTTCTTCACCAGGACTCCCCCTCTCCTGTCTCTAGTTCACCAGGACTCCCCCTCTCCTGCCTCTAGTTCACCAGGACTCCCCCTCTCCTGCCTCTAGTTCACCAGGACTCCCCCTCTCCTGACTCCCCCTCTCCTGCCTCTAGTTCACCAGGACTCCCCCTCTCCTGACTCCCCCTCTCCTGCCTCTAGTTCACCAGGACTCCCCCTCTCCTGCCTCTAGTTCACCAGGACTCCCCCTCTCCTGTCTCCCCCTCTCCTGTCTCTAGTTCACCAGGACACCCCCTCTCCTGCCTCTTCTTCACCAGGACTCCCCCTCTCCTGACTCCCCCTCTCCTTCACCAGGACACCCCCTCTCCTGACTCCCCCTCTCCTTCACCAGGACACCCCCTCTCCTGACTCCCCCTCTTCTTCACCAGGACACCCCCTCTCCTGACTCTCCTCTCCTTCACCAGGACACCCCCTCTCCTGACACCCCCTCTCCTGACTCCCCCTCTCCTTCACCAGGACTCCCCCTCTCCTGCCTCTTCTTCACCAGGACTCCCCCTCAAAAGTACTTGTCGATCAAAAGCAATGATAGGGGATACATTTTGTTGCAAAAAATAAAAAATAAAAAACACACCAAAAGAATCACAAAATAGCTAAGTTGGGTCAGAGCTTGCAAGACGGCAGCCATACAGTACGGCGCCATCTTGGGTCCCTAAGCCTGTTATCCTTAGTGAGACTGGCTGCATTAGCATTAGCTTGTTAGCCTTTTAGCCTTGGTGGAGCAGTGAGACTGGCTGTCGTTAGCATTAGCTTGTTAGCCTTTTAGCCTTGGTGGAGCAGTGAGACTGGCTGTCGTTAGCATTAGCTTGTTAGCCTTATAGCCTTGGTGGAGCAGTGAGACTGGCTGTCGTTAGCATTAGCTTGTTAGCCTTTTAGCCTTGGTGGAGCAGTGAGACTGGCTGTCGTTAGCATTAGCTTGTTAGCCTTTTAGCCTTGGTGGAGCAGTGAGACTGGCTGTCATTAGCATTAGCTTGTTAGCCTTATAGCCTTGGTGGAGCAGTGAGACTGGCTGTTGGGTAGAAGGGAGACAGGGGGAGGTAGAGGGGAGACAGGGGGAGGTAGAGGGGAGAGGTAGAGGGGAGGTAGAGGGGAGACGGGGGAGGTAGAGGGGAGACGGGGAGGTAGAGGGGAGACGGGAGGAGGTAGAGGGGAGACGGGAGGAGGTAGAGGGGAGACAGGGGGGAGGTAGAGGGGAGACAGGGGGGAGGTAGAGGGGAGACAGGGGGAGGTAGAGGGGAGACGGGGGAGGTAGAGGGGAGACAGGGGGGAGGTAGAGGGGGACAGGGGAGGTAGAGGGAGACAGGGGGAGGTAGAGGGGAGACAGGGGGAGGTAGAGGGGAGACGGGGGGAGGTAGAGGGGAGACAGGGGGGAGGTAGAGGGAGAGACAGGGGGGAGGTAGAGGGGAGACAGGGGGAGGTAGAGGGGAGACAGGGGGAGGTAGAGGGGAGACAGGGGGAGGTAGAGGGGAGACAGGGGGGAGGTAGAGGGAGACAGGGGGGAGGTAGAGGGAGACAGGGGGAGGTAGAGGGGAGACAGGGGGAGGTAGAGGGGGAGACGGGGAGGTAGAGGGAGAGGGGGAGGTAGAGGGGAGACGGGGGGAGGTAGAGGGAGACAGGGGGGAGGTAGAGGGGAGACGGGGAGGTAGAGGGGAGACAGGGGGAGGTAGAGGGGAGACAGGGGGAGGTAGAGGGGAGACAGGGGGAGGTAGAGGGGAGACAGGGGGAGGTAGAGGGGAGACGGGGGGAGGTAGAGGGAGACAGGGGGAGGTAGAGGGGAGACAGGGGAGGTAGAGGGGAGACAGGGGAGGTAGAGGGGAGACAGGGGGAGGTAGAGGGGAGACAGGGGGAGGTAGAGGGGAGACAGGGGGAGGTAGAGGGGAGACGGGGAGGTAGAGGGGAGACAGGGGGGAGGTAGAGGGGAGACAGGGGGAGGTAGAGGGGAGACGGGGGAGGTAGAGGGGAGACGGGGGAGGTAGAGGGGAGACAGGGGGGAGGTAGAGGGGAGACAGGGGGGAGGTAGAGGGGAGACAGGGGGAGGTAGAGGGGAGACGGGGGAGGTAGAGGGAGACAGGGGGAGGTAGAGGGGAGACGGGGGAGGTAGAGGGGAGACAGGGGGGAGGTAGAGGGGAGACAGGGGGAGGTAGAGGGGAGACAGGGGGAGGTAGAGGGGAGACAGGGGGAGGTAGAGGGGAGACAGGGGGAGGTAGAGGGGAGACGGGGAGGTAGAGGGGAGACAGGGGGAGGTAGAGGGGAGACAGGGGGAGGTAGAGGGGAGACAGGGGGAGGTAGAGGGGAGACAGGGGGGAGGTAGAGGGGAGACAGGGGGAGGTAGAGGGGAGACAGGGGGAGGTAGAGGGGAGACAGGGGGGGAGGTAGAGGGAGACAGGGGGAGGTAGAGGGGAGACAGGGGGGAGGTAGAGGGGAGACAGGGGGGAGGTAGAGGGGAGACAGGGGGAGGTAGAGGGGAGACAGGGGGAGGTAGAGGGGAGACAGGGGGGGAGGTAGAGGGGAGACAGGGGGAGGTAGAGGGGAGACGGGGGAGGTAGAGGGGAGACAGGGGGAGGTAGAGGGGAGACAGGGGGAGGTAGAGGGGAGACAGGGGGGAGGTAGAGGGGAGACAGGGGGAGGTAGAGGGAGACGGGGGAGGTAGAGGGGAGACGGGGGAGGTAGAGGGAGACAGGGGGAGGTAGAGGGGAGACAGGGGGAGGTAGAGGGGAGACAGGGGGGAGGTAGAGGGGAGACAGGGAGGTAGAGGGGGAGACAGGGGGAGGTAGAGGGGAGACGGGGGGAGGTAGAGGGGAGACAGGGGGAGGTAGAGGGGAGACAGGGGGAGGTAGAGGGGAGACAGGGGGAGGTAGAGGGGAGACAGGGGGGAGGTAGAGGGGAGACAGGGGAGGTAGAGGGGAGACAGGGGGAGGTAGAGGGGAGACAGGGGGAGGTAGAGGGGAGACAGGGGAGGTAGAGGGGAGACGGGGAGGTAGAGGGGAGACAGGGGGAGGTAGAGGGGAGACGGGGGGAGGTAGAGGGGAGACGGGGGAGGTAGAGGGGAGACAGGGGGGAGGTAGAGGGGAGACGGGGAGGTAGAGGGGAGACGGGGGGAGGTAGAGGGGAGACGGGGGAGGTAGAGGGGAGACAGGGGGAGGTAGAGGGGAGACAGGGGGAGGTAGAGGGGAGACAGGGGAGGTAGAGGGGAGACAGGGGGAGGGAGAGGGGAGACAGGGGGAGGTAGAGGGGAGAAAGGGGAGGTAGAGGGGAGACGGGGAGGTAGAGGGGAGACAGGGGGAGGTAGAGGGGAGACAGGGGGAGGTAGAGGGGAGACAGGGGGAGGTAGAGGGGAGACAGGGGGGAGGTAGAGGGGAGACAGGGGGAGGTAGAGGGGAGACGGGGGAGGTAGAGGGGAGACAGGGGGAGGTAGAGGGGAGACAGGGGGAGGTAGAGGGGAGACGGGGGGAGGTAGAGGGGAGACAGGGGGAGGTAGAGGGGAGACAGGGGGGAGGTAGAGGGGAGACAGGGGGAGGTAGAGGGGAGACAGGGGGAGGTAGAGGGGAGACAGGGGGGAGGTAGAGGAGACGGGGGGAGGTAGAGGGGAGACAGGGGGAGGTAGAGGGAGACGGGGGGAGGTAGAGGGGAGACGGGGGGAGGTAGAGGGGAGACAGGGGGGAGGTAGAGGGGAGACAGGGGGAGGTAGAGGGGAGACAGGGGGGAGGTAGAGGGGAGACGGGGGAGGTAGAGGGGAGACAGGGGGAGGTAGAGGGGAGACAGGGGGAGGTAGAGGGGAGACAGGGGGAGGTAGAGGGGAGACAGGGGGAGGTAGAGGGGAGACAGGGGGAGGTAGAGGGGAGACGGGGAGGTAGAGGGGAGACGGGGGAGGTAGAGGGGAGACGGGGAGGTAGAGGGGAGACAGGGGGAGGTAGAGGGGAGACAGGGGGGAGGTAGAGGGGAGACAGGGGGGAGGTAGAGGGGAGACGGGGAGGTAGAGGGGAGACAGGGGGAGGTAGAGGGGAGACGGGGGGGAGGTAGAGGGGAGACAGGGGGAGGTAGAGGGGAGACAGGGGGAGGTAGAGGGGAGACAGGGGGAGGTAGAGGGGAGACGGGGGAGGTAGAGGGGAGACAGGGGAGGTAGAGGGGAGACAGGGGGAGGTAGAGGGGAGACAGGGGGGAGGTAGAGGGGAGACGGGGGGAGGTAGAGGGGAGACAGGGGGGAGGTAGAGGGGAGACAGGGGGGAGGTAGAGGGGAGACAGGGGGAGGTGGTAATATAATCTGAATTTACAGGTAAGAAGGTAAGAAGCAATACATACAGTATAAACCCATACCTCTGTGTCCTTCATGGTTGAGGCTCAGATAGTCGTTGTCTCGGTTGTTCTGGGAAAAAGTAGGGCTGAGAAAAAAGAGAGTAGAGAAAGAAATGAGAGGGAGAGAGAGAGAGAAAAGTTGGGTTATTTTAGTCTGCAGTAATTCCCTGTTCTCTACCCAGCAAACCAAAATGAGGTATATGAAAGTTCCCAGAACATTCATTACGTCGCAGCAAAGGTTCTCATGACAAAAAAACTGTAGTGCTGATGATTCTAGAATGTTTGTATAACACATTCACCTGATGTTGCAAGAACATTCCTAGAACACTTGTCATCTGTTCTTTAAAAGGTTCCCAGAATGTTTCATAAGGTAGCGGGAACAGTCTGGTGGGAACATTGTGGGGACATCACAAAATATATGTTCTCAAAACACAAAAACTGTCCAGTTCTGCGCTGGGCAAAACATTTTCTGTCATCAGTTATATGAAATGGTGCCAATTTTGTACTGTCACTAAGTATGATCATATTTATTTCATACTTTAAAGAAAGGTGAAATCGTATACTAAGTTGTTTATCATTTGATTGCTACTATATTCAGAAAGCATTTAAATCATTTCAAATTCCACTTTTGTTGAATATTTTAAAAATCAGAATGTATTCACACCCCTTGACTTTTTCCACATTGTTTTTTTTACATCCTGAATTTAAAATGGATTAAATTGAGAATTTGTTTGTCACCAGCCTACACAAAATACCCCATAATGTCAAAGTGGAATTATATTTTTAGACATTTTTTTAATTAATTAAAAATGAAAAGTATTCACTTAACAAGTCACATAATACGTTGCATGTACCCACTCTGTGTGCAATAACAGTGTTTAACATGATTTTTGAATGACTACCTCATCTCTGTACCCCACACATACAAGTATCTGTAAGGTCCCTCAGTCGAGCACTGAATTTCAAACACAGATTCAACCACAAAGACCAGGGAGGTTTTCGAATGCGTCGCAAAGAAGGGCACCGATTGGTAGATGGGTAAAAATAAAACTGAGTAGACATTGACTATCCCTTTGAGCATGGTGAAGTTATTAATTAGACTTTGGATGGTGTATCAATACACCCAGTCACTACAAAGATACAGGCATCCTTCCTAACTCAGTTACCGAAGAGGAAGGAAACTGCTCAGGGATTTCACCATGAGGCCAATGGTGACATTAAAACAGTTACAGAGTTTAATGACTGTTGTGTCGTCTGCAAACTTGATGATTGAGTTGGAGGTGTGCGTGGCCACGCAGTCATGGGTGAACAGGGAGTACAGGAGGGGTCTGAGCACGCACCTTTGTGGGGCCCCAGTGTTGAGGATCAGCGAAGTGGAAGTGTTATTTCCTACCTTCACCACCTGGGGGCGGCCCGTCAGGGCAGGGGAGACCCAGCAGGGGAGACCCAGGTTGACATGGCGCCCACTGGAAGGCTTCCTGTCATTGTTCCCCAGTCCACAGTCTAGATAACACTGGTGTAGGTAGAGCAGTTTCCCGGTCTTGCGTTCTCCCCCTCTCTCAACAACATCAGGAATTCTCTTCAGGTATTCAACCTGAACATCCGTCGTCACCCCTGACATGCTGACCACACCGCAACTCACTCACTCTCTCACTAATCTAATGGTCCTGCTAAGCATTCCCCCGCCCATTCATTGTCACTTTCTGTTGAACGCGGCACGAGGGTGAGCTCGGTTTGTTGTTTTGAAAGTGTATTGGAAAGTTTCTTAGTAGGTAGCTAACTTTTGAGTTTGGATCCCGCGACGCAGTTGGCATCAGTTGCTGGGACTGCTACTCACTGTCCAGTGATCCTGCCGACCAAGGCTGGGTCTGAGGAGCTATTTGGCGTAGTAGCTAGCCTAGCTGCTAGCTAGCTGCCTATCAAGATAGCAGGGTTTTCTTGAGGGCTTGAACGCAGCCCGCGACGTGGTTAGCCATTGAAGATGGACCACAGGAAGATTGAGGTTGAGCGGGCCCACAGGACTGGAAAACCCACCACCACTGGCCCAGGTGACAGGCCCGATAGTGGTCAAGTTCCTGAGGTTCAAGGACAAGGTAGCTGTTCTTGAAAGAGCCAATAACTAGAGAGGAACGTATATCTTCCTCAACGAGGACTATCCTGAAGCTGTGCACCAGAAGAGTAAAGAACTGATCCCTGCCATGAAAGCTGCCAGAGCGCGTGGGGACATTGCTTACATCCGCTATGACAGGCTCATTGTCCATCCTCCCTCCAAACAGGCTGGAAGGGATGAGAGAGCCAAGCCTATGGGTTCATAGCTTCAACCCCACAGCACACACACACACACACACTTACACACACCAACTGATTAATGGACTGCTGAATGTATATTATTTTCTCCTGCTTTGTTTGCTCTTTTCCATATTATGTCTATCTCTGATAAGCTACCCAGGAAAGGAATGAAAATAGCCCATATTAATATATGTACCTTAGAAATAAGGTTAATGAAATCAATAACTTGCTAACATCAGATAACATTCATATATTAGCCATTTCTGAGAGTCACTTATATAAGTTTGATGATATAGCAATATAAAGGATATAACATCTATAGAAGAGACAGGAATGCTTATGGGGGAGGTGTTGCTGTATATATTCAGAGCCATATCCCTGTAATGCTTCGAGAATATCTTATTTCAAGTGTTATTGAAGTGTTGTGGTTGCAGGTTCACTTGGCACATCTAAAGCCTTTTCTTTAGGGGTGTTGCTATAGTCCACCAAGTGCTAACAGTCAGTATCTAAATAATATGTGTGAAATGCTTGATAGTGTATGTGATGTAAACAGAGAGGTCTACTTTCTTGGAAACCTGAAAATTGACTGCTTTTCATCAAGCTGTCCACTCAAGAGGAAGCTTCTCACAGTAACCAGTGAATGTAATCTGGTTCAGGTCAATAATCAACCTACCAGTGTTTACAAACACTACAGGAACAAGATCATCCACATGTCTGCTAAATGACTAAAATGTAAATGTATCAATCACATTTTTACTAATACTGTAGAACTTTGTTCTAAAGCTGTATCTATACCCATTGGGTAAAAGCCATATCTCAGACTGCCCATAATAATATTTTCTTTTTATTGGCCAGTCTGAGATATGGCTTTTTCTTTGCAACTCTGCCTAGAAGGTCAGCATCCCGGAGTCGCTTCTTCACTGTTGACATTGAGACTGGTGTTTTGCGGGTACTATTTAATGAAGCTGCCAGTTCAGGACCTGTGAGGCATCTGTTTCTCAAACTAGACACTAATGTATTTGTCCTCTTGCTCAGTTGTGCACCGGGGCCTCCCACTCCTCTTTCTATTCTGGTTAGAGACAGTTTGCGCTGTTCTGTGAAGGGAGTAGTACACAGCGTTGTACGAGATCTTCAGTTTCTTGGCAATTTCTCGCATGGAATAACCTTAATTTCTCAGAACAAGAAAAGACTGACGAGTTTCAGAAGAAAGTTATTCGTTTCTGGCCATTTTGAGCCTGTAATCGAACCCAAAGTTGCTGATGCTCCAGATACTCAACTAGTCTCAAGAAGGCCAGTTGTATTGCTTCTTTAATCAGCAAGACAGTTTTCAGCTATGCTAACATAATTGCATAAGGGTTTTCTAATGATCAATTAGCCTTTTAAAATGATAAACTTGGATTAGCAAACACAACGTGCCATTGGAACACAGGACTGATGGTTGCTGATAATGGGCCTCTGTACGCCTATGTAGATATTCCATAAAAAATCAGCCGTTTCCAGCTACAATAGCCATTTACAACATTAACAATGTCTACACTGTATTTCTGATCAATTTGATGTTATTTTAATGGACACATTTTATTATTTTTTTCTTTCGAAAACAAGGACATTTCTAAGTGACCCCAAACTTTTGAATGGTAGTGTAATATATATATATATAAATATAGGAGCAAATACACATCACAGATGTTTCATATCGCACAGCAGTAACAGTGTCTCACCTGTCCAATGCTTGGTCTATTGATTGACAGCTGCTAGACAGAGCGTTGTCTGCACTCCCAAAGGGCTCCAGCAACTGAAGAACACAACAGAATAATCACATTACTAGCCTTACCATGCCACTCAGACACATCTGACTGAGACAGAGACGTACGAGAGAACAGACACATTTTGACTGAGACAGAGATGTACGAGGGAACAGACACATTTTGACTGAGACAGAGATGTACGAGGGAACAGACACATTTTGACTGAGACAGAGATGTACGAGGGAACAGACACATTTTGACTGAGACAGAGATGTACGAGGGAACAGACACATTTTGACTGAGACAGAGATGTACGAGGGAACAGACACATTTTGACTGAGACAGAGATGTACGAGGGAACAGACACATTTGACTGAGACAGAGATGTACGAGGGAACAGACACATTTGACTGAGACAGAGATGTACGAGGGAACAGACACATTTGACTGAGACAGAGATGTACGAGGGAACAGACATCTGACTGAGACAGAGACGTACGAGGGAACAGACATTTGACTGAGACCGAGATGTACGAGGGAACAGACACATTTGACTGAGACAGAGATGTACGAGGGAACAGACACATTTGACTGAGACAGAGATGTACGAGGGAACAGACATCTGACTGAGACAGAGACGTACGAGGGAACAGACATCTGACTGAGACAGAGATGTACGAGGGAACAGACACATTTGACTGAGACAGAGACGTACGAGGGAACATACATCTGACTGAGACAAAGATGTACGAGGGAACAGACACATTTGACTGAGACAGAGATGTACGAGGGAACAGACACATTTGACTGAGACAGAGATGTACGAGGGAACAGACACATTTGACTGAGACAGAGATGTACGAGGGAACAGACACATTTGGGGTTCTTTGGCACAGGGACTATGGTGGTCTGCTTGAAACATGTAGGTACTACAGACAGGGTCAGGGAGAGGTTGAACAGGTCAGTGAAGAGACTTGCCAGCTGGTCAGCGCATGCTCTGAGTAGGCACCCTGGTAATCTGTCTGTCTGGCCCTGCGTCCTTGTGAATGTTGACCTGCTTAAAAGTCTTACTCACATCGGCTACGGAGAGCGTGATCAAATAGTCATCCGGAATAGCTGGTGCTCTCACGCATGGTTAAGTGTTGCTTTCCTCAAAGTGAGCATAGAAGGTATTTAGCTTGTCTGGTAGGCTCGCGTCACTGGGCAGCTCGCGAGGGAGTGAGAGTACTGTGTTTCTTACCTTCTGGTCCCTCAGGTATAAACTCTCCCTCAGCAACAGAGACAGAGACTACTATGTTCTCTCTTACCTTCTGGTCCAGGCCCTCAGGTATAAACTCTCCCTCAGCAACAGAGACAGAGACTACTATGTTCTATCTTACCTTCTGGTCCAGGCCCTCAGGTATAAACTCTCCCTCAGTGTGAATAGAGGTGTAGGAGCCGTGCCTGGCGATCTGCTGCTGCTCCTCTGGGACCGAGCCTGGAGGGGGCGACCTACGACCTGTATGGAGGGAACCTGGTGGAGGAGGGGGGGGGGGAGAGAAGGATGAAGAAGAAGAGAGACAGGAGAAGAGATAGGGGGTTGGAAAAGAGAGAGAGGAATAGAGAAAAGAGTGGGAATGGAGGAGGAGAGAGAGCGAGAGAGAAGGGGTAAAGTGTCAGGGAGAGGATGTGAGAGAGATGATGGAGGCGGAGGATAGTGGTGATATAGGCCAGAAGACATTGTGTTATTCATGGTTCAGCACTTTAAATCCTAAAGGAGGATTTCTCTTCTAGATTAGTATGAGAACAGGTACTTGTCCTTGCTTTGTTCTGTATGTCTGCATCATTTGTAGTAATCATACATTAACAATGAGTTCATTAACACTACATTAACACTGAGTTCACTAACACTGTGTACATTAACAGAGACAAGCCATTATGATTGACAAGCTCTCAGGTGATTTCACATCTAGGCAAAAGAAAGCTTGATGTCAATTAAACTCTTTCACGCTCTCTTTTCATTCATGTGGATGTGAGTAAAGGAAGTCATAGAAATTGAGTGTAATGACATTTTGATAGATCTGTAATGACGTTTTGATAGATCTGTAATGACGTTTTGATAGAGCTGTAATGACGTTTTGATAGATCTGTAATGACGTTTTGATAGATCTGTAATGACGTTTTGATAGATCTGTAATGACGTTTTGATAGATCTGTAATGACGTTTTGCTTGGCACTGAAACTGTACAGAGCAGGGTAGTGCGAGGTGTGTGTGTGTGTGCGCGTGTGCGTGCGTGTGTGTGTGTGTGCGTTGACTAACCTGTGGAGTGTTTGCGGACCCTCTCTGAGCTCTTGAGTATACAACCCTTCAGATCCCCTAGAGAACGGGACGACCTCATCTCGCTCTGTTTGTCCCTGCTGCCCACCTGTAGGAACTAGACACACAGCACGTGGATGGGAGAGGAAGTGAAGAAGGACAACTAAGGAAGTGACTGATGTCAGGAGCAGATTTCATCACACAGTATTTGTATTTATTATCGATCCCCATTAGATCCTGCCAAGGCAGCAGCTACTCTTCCTGGGGTTTAATATGGATCCTCATTAGTTCCTGCAAAAGACAGCAGCTACTCTTCCTGGGGTCCAGCAAAATTAAGGCAGTTATATATTTTAAAAACATTACAATACATTCATAACAGATTTCACAACATATTAAGTGTGTGCCCTCAAGCCACTACTACCACATATCTATAACACAAAATCCATGTGTACGTGTGTGTATAGTGTGTATGTTATTGTGTGTTTGTATACATGTGTCTATGTCTATGTTTGTGTTGCTTCACAGTCCCCGCTGTTCCATAAGGTATATTTTTATCTGTATTTTTAAAATCTAATTTTACTGCTTGCATCAGTTACCTGATGTGGAATAGAGTTCCATGTAGTCATGGCTCTATGTAGTACTGTGTGCCTCCCATAGTCTGTTCTGGACTTGGGGACTGTGAAGAGACCTCTGGTGGCATGTCTTGTGGGGTATGCATGGGTGTCTGAGCTGTGTGCCAGTCGTTCAAACAGACAGCTCGTTGGATTCAACATGTCAATACTTCTCACAAACACAAGCAGTGATGAAGTCAATCTCTCCTCCACTTTGAGCCAGGAGAGATTGACATGCATATTATTCATGTTAGCTCTCTGTGTACATCCAAGGTCCAGCCGTGCTGCCCTGTTCTGAGCCAATTGCAATTTTCCTAAGTCCCTCTTTGTGGCACCTGACCACACGACTGAACAGTAGTCCAGGTGCGACAAAACTAGGGCCTGTATGACCTGCCTTGTTGATAGTGCTGTTAAGAAGGCAGAGCAGCGCTTTATTATGGACAGACTTCTCCCCATCTTAGCTACTGTTGTAGCAATATGTTTTGACCATGACAGTTTACAATCCAGGGTTACTCCAAGCAGTTTAGTCACCTCAACTTGCTCAATTTCCACATTATTCATTACAAGATTTAGTTGAGGTTTAGGGTTTAGTAAATGATTTGTTCCAAATACAATGCTTCTAGTTTTTGAAATATTTAGGACTAACTTATTCCTTGCCACCCATTCTGAAACTAACTCCAGCTCTTTGTTAAGTGTTGCAGTCATTTCAGTCGCTGTAGTAGCTGACGTGTATAGTGTTGAGTCATCAGTATACATAGACACTAGCTTTACTCAGAGCCAGTGGCAGGTCATTAGTAAAGATGGAAAAAGGTAATGGGCCTAGACAGCTGCCCTGGGGAATTCCTGTTTCTACCTGGATTTTGTTGGAGAGGCTTCCATTAAAGAACACCCTCTGTGTTCTGTTAGACAGGTAACTCTTTATCCACAATATAGCAGGGGGTGTAAAGCCATAACACATATGCTTTTCCAGCAGCAGACTATGATCGATAATGTCAAAGTCACACTGAAGTCTAACAAAACAGCCCCCACAATCTTTTTATCATCAATTTCTCTCAGCAAATCATCAGTAACTGGTGTAAGTGCTGTGCTTGTTGAATGTCCTTCCCTACAAGCGTGCTGAAAGTCTGTTGTCAATTTGATTACAGTAAAATAGCATTGTATCTGGTCAAACACAATATTTTCCAAATGTTTACTAAAGGTTGGTAACAGGCTGATTGGTTGGCTGTTTGAGCCAGTAAAGGGGGCTTTACTATTCTTTGGTAGGATAATGACTTTAGTTTCCCTCCAGGCCTGAGGGCACACACTTTCTAGTAGGCTTAAATTGAAGATGTGGCAAATAGGAGTGGCAATATCGTCCGCTATTATCCTCAGTAATTTTCCATCCAAGTTGTCAGACCCCGGTGGTTTGTGATTGTTGATCGACAATAATATTTTTTTCACCTCTTCCACACTCACTTTACGGAATTCAAAATTACAATGCTTCTCTTTCATAATTTGGTCTGATATACTTGGATGTGTAGTGACAGCGTTTGTTGCTGGTATGTCATGCCTAAGTTTGCTAATGTTGCCGTCTCGCTTCCGCATTGTCTCCGTGCTGCTGTGCTGTTTGTTGCTACTTGGCTACCTGCCAAACTATTCACGTTTTACTTTTAATAAACATTTAATCAATCTCTGTGTTCAACAAATTTACCAACTTTTTAGTTTTGTCCTCACTCATCTTTTTCGTTAAACTTTTTTTCACCCCGGACGTTTTATCCCGAGACAGAAGAGTCATTTTCCTGTGCGTTTTAGCTGCCAATTTTACTTTATTTTCCTTTTTTCCATCGCAACTTTTTTCCCTTATTCAACTTTTTTCACTCCGGACGCTTTATCTGGACATGGTTCGTCAACATCTTCAACAGCCGAAGCTAAGTAGTAACATTAACATGATGTCTTCTAATTGCAGTCGCTGTACTCATAATATACAGGAGAACGATCGCCTTACGGCGAGAATAGCTGTGCTACAAGCCCAGCTTCAGACGCAATCGTTAGGCAAGGGTAATTTCAGTGTAGGAAAGGAAGAAACAGCGTCTGTGCCACCAGTAAGTACAGACAGTAACGTTAGTATAAATCCCCCGCACAGTCCCCGCAGCCGGACAACTTTCTCATGGCTTCTGGAGGGAAATACTGTTGGAATGCTCAACCGGTGTCGCTCATTCAGCCGACAGAAACCTTCAACCGGTTTTCCCCATTATGTAGCGAGTCGGAGTCTGAGTCTGAGTCTTCTCTTGTCTCTACTCCTCCCGTTACGGGGTCTGAGACGCCGAAGGCTCCCACCATTAGCTCTGACAAATTGAAAACCCTAGTCATTGGCGACTCCATTACCCGCAGTATTAGACTTAAAACGAATCACCCAGCGATCATACACTGTTTACCAGGGGCAGGGCTACCGACGTTAAGGCTAATCTAAAGATGGTGCTGGCTAAAGCTAAAACTGGCGAGTGTAGAGAGTATAGAGATATTGTTATCCACGTCGGCACCAACGATGTTAGGATGAAACAGTCAGAGGTCACCAAGTGCAACATAGCTTCAGCTTGTAAATCAGCTAGAAAGATGTGTCGGCATCGAGTAATTGTCTCTGGCCCCCTCCCAGTTAGGGGAAGTGACGAGCTCTACAGCAGAGTCTCAGCACTCAATCGCTGGTTGAAAACTGTTTTCTGCCCCTCCCAAAAGATAACATTTGTGGATAATTGGCCCTCTTTCTGGGACTCACCCACAAACAGGACCAAGCCTGACCTGCTGAGGAGTGACGGACTCCATCCTAGCTGGAGGGGTGCTCTCCTCTTATCTACCAACATAGATAGGGCTCTAACTCCTCTAGCCCCACAGTGAAATAGGGTGCAGGCCAGGCAGCAGGCTGTTAGCCAACCTGCCAGCTTAGTGGAGTCTGCCAATAGCATAGTCAGTGTAGTCAGCTCAGCCATACCCATTGAGACTGTGTCTGTGCCTCGACCTAGGTTGGGCAAAACTAAACATGGCGGTGTTCACCCTAGCAATCTTATTAGGATAAAGACCTCCTCCATTCCTGCCATTATTGAAAGAGATCGTGATACCTCACATCTCAAAATAGGGTTACTTAATGTTAGATCCCTCACTTCAAAGGCAGTCATAGTCAATGAACTAATCACTGATCATAATCTTGATGTGATTGGCCTGACTGAAACATGGCTTAAGCCTGATGAATTTGCTGTGTTAAATGAGGCCTCACCTCCTGGTTACACTAGTGACCATATTCCCCGTGCATCCCGCAAAGGCGGAGGTGTTGCTAACATTTACAATAGCACATTTCAATTTACAAAAAAAAAAATGGCGTTTTCATCTTTTGAGCTTCTAGTCATGAAATCTATGCAGCCTACTCAATCACTTTTTATAGCTACTGTTTACAGGCCTCCTGGGCCATATACAGCGTTCCTCTCTGAGTTTCCTGAATTCCTATCAGACCTTGTAGTCATAGCAGATCATATTCTAATTTTTGGTGATTTTAATATTCACATGGAGAAGTCCACAGACCCACTCCAAAAGTCTTTCGGAGCCTCATCGACTCAGTGGGTTTTGTCCAACATGTCTCTGGACCTACTCACTGCCACAGTCATACTCTGGACCTAGTTTTGTCCCATGGAATAAATGTTGTAGATCTTAATGTTTTTCCACAAAATCCTGGACTATCGGACCACCATTTTATTACGTTTGCAATCGCAACAAATAATCTGCTCAGACCCCAACCAAGGAGCATCAAAAGTTGTGCTATAAATTCTCAGACAACACAAAAATTCCTTGATGCCCTTCCAGACTCCTTCTGCCTACCCAAGGACGTCAGAGGACAAAAATCAGTTAACCACTTAACTGAGGAACTCAATTTAACCTTGCGCAATACCCTAGATGCAGTTGCACCCCTAAAAACGAAAAACATTTGTCATAAGAAACTAGCTCCCTGGTATACAGAAAATACCCGAGCTTTGAAGCAAGCTTCCAGGAAATTGGAACGGAAATGGCGCCACACCAAACTGGAAGTCTTCCGACTAGCTTGGAAAGACAGTACCGTGCAGTACCGAAGAGCCCTCACTGCTGCTCGATCATCCTACTTTTCCAACTTAATCGAGGAAAATAAGAACAATCCAAAATTTCTTTTTGATACTGTTGCAAAGCTAACTAAAAAGCAGCATTCCCCAAGAGAGGATGGCTTTCACTTCAGCAGTAATAAATTCATGAACTTCTTTGAGGAAAAGATCATGACCATTAGAAAGCAAATTATGGACTCCTCTTTGAATCTGCGTATTCCTCCAGGGCTTAGCTGTCCTGGATCTGCACAGCTCTGCGAGGGCCTGGGATCGGGAGAGACACTTAAGTGTTTTAGTACTATATCTCTTGACACAATGATGAAAATAATCATGGCCTCTAAACCTTCAAGCTGCATACTGGATCCTATTCCTACTAAACTGCTGAAGGAGCTGCTTCCTGTGCTTGGCCCTCCTATGTTGAACATAATAAACAGCTCTCTATCCACCGGATGTGTACCAAACTCACTAAAAGTGGCAGTGATAAAGCCTCTCTTGAAAAAGCCAAACCTTGACCCGGAAAATATAAAAAACTATCGGCCTATATCGAATCTTCCATTCCTCTCAAAAATTTTAGAAAAAGCTGTTGCGCAGCAACTCACTGCCTTTCTGAAGACAAACAATGTATACGAAATGCTTCAGTCTGGTTTTAGACCCCATCATAGCACTGAGACTGCACTTGTGAAGGTGGTAAATGACCTTTTAATGGCGTCAGACCGAGGCTCTGCATCTGTCCTCGTGCTACTAGACCTTAGTGCTGCCTTTGACACCATCGATCACCACATTCTTTTGGAGAGACTGGAAACCCAAATTGGTCTACACGGACAAGTTCTGGCCTGGTTTAGATCTTACCTGTCGGAAAGATATCAGTTTGTCTCTGTGAATGGTCTGTCCTCCGACAAATCAACTGTACATTTCGGTGTTCCTCAAGGTTCCGTTTTAGGACCACTATTGTTTTCACTATATATTTTACCTCTTGGGGATGTTATTCGAAAACATAATGTTAACTTTCACTGCTATGCGGATGACACACAGCTGTACATTTCAATGAAACATGGTGAAGCCCCAAAATTGCCCTCGCTAGAAGCCTGTGTTTCAGACATAAGGAAGTGGATGGCTGAAAACTTTTTACTTTTAAACTCGGACAAAACAGAGATGCTTGTTCTAGGTCCCAAGAAACAAAGAGATCTTCTGTTAAATCTGACAATTCATCTTGATGGTTGTAAAGTCGTCTCAAATAAAACTGTGAAGGACCTCGGCGTTACTCTTGACCCTGATCTCTCTTTTGACGAACATATCAAGACTGTTTCAAGGACAGCTTTTTTCCATCTACGTAACATTGCAAAAATCAGAAATTTTCTGTCCAAAAATGATGCAGAAAAATTAATCCATGCATTTGTTACTTCTAGGTTAGACTACTGCAATGCTCTATTTTCCGGCTACCCGGATAAAGCACTAAATAAACTTCAGTTAGTGCTAAATACGGCTGCTAGAATCCTGACTAGAACCAAGAAATTTGATCATATTACTCCAGTGCTAGCTTCCCTACACTGGCTTCCTGTTAAGGCAAGGGCTGATTTCAAGGTTTTACTGTTAACCTATAAAGCGTTACATGGGCTTGCTCCTACCTATCTTTCCGAGTTGGTCCTGCCGTACATACCAATACGTACGCTACGGTCACAAGACGCAGGCCTCCTAATTGTCCCTAGAATTTCTAAGCAAACAGCGGGAGGCAGGGCTTTCTCCTATAGATCTCCATTTTTATGGAACAGTCTGCCTACCCATGTGAGAGACGCAGACTCGGTCTCAACCTTTAAGTCTTTACTGAAGACTTATCTCTTCAGTAGGTCATATGATTGAGTGTAGTCTGGCCCAGGAGTGTGAAGGTGAACGGAAAGGCTCTGGAGCAACGAACAGCCCTTGCTGTCTCTGCCGGGCCGGTTCCCCTCTCCACTGGGGTTCTCTGCCTCTAACCCTGTTGCAGGGGCTGAGTCACTGGCTTGCTGGTGCTCTTTCATGCCGTCCCTGGGAGGGGTGCGTCACTTGAGTGGGTTGAGTTACTGACGTGATCTTCCTGTCTGGGTTGGCGCCCCCTTGGTTTGTGCTGTGGTGGAGACCTCTGTGGGCTATACTCGGCCTTGTCTCAGGATTGTAAGTTGGTGGTTGAGGATATCCCTCTAGTGGTGCGGGGGCTGTGCTTTGGCAGAGTGGGTGGGGTTATATCCTTCCTGTTTGGCCCTGTCCGGGGTTTCTTCGGATGGGGCCACAGTGTCTCCGGACCGCTCCTGTCTCAGCCTCCAGTATTTATGCTGCAGTAGTTTATGTGTCGGGGGGCTGGGGTTAGTTGGTTATACCTGGAGTACTTCTCCTGTCTTATCCAGTGTCCTGTGTGAATTTAAGTATGCTCTCTCTAATTCTCTCGTTCTCTCTTTCTCTCTGAGAACCTGAGCCCTAGGACCATACGTCAGGACTACCGGGCATGATGACACCTTGCTGTCCCCAGTCCGCCTGGCCTTGCTGCTATTCCAGTTTCAACTGTTCTGCCTGCGGTTATGGAACCCCTACCTGTCCCAGACCTGCTGTTTTCAACTCTTAATGATCGGCTATGAAAAGCCAACTGAGATTTATTCCTGATTATTATTTGACCATGCTTGTCACTTATGAACATTTTTGAACATCTTGGCATGGTTCTGTTATAATCTTCACCCGGCACAGCCAGAAGAGGACTGGCCACCCCTCATAGCCTGGTTCCTCTCTAGGTTTCTTCCTAGGTTTTCGCCTTTCTAGGGAGTTTTTCCTAGCCACCGTGCTTCTACACCTGCATTACTAGCTGTTTGGGGTTTTAGGCTGGGTTTCTGTACAGCACTTCGAGATATTAGCTGATGTAAGAAGGGCTATATAAAATAAAATTGATTGATTGATTAAAGTAGTTGGCAATATCAGTGGGTTTTGTGATGAATGAGCCATCTGATTCAATGAATGATGGAGCAGAGTTTGCCTTTTTGCCCAAAATTTAATTTAACGTGCTCCAAAACTTTTTACCATCATTCTTTATGTCATTTATCTTTGTTTCATAGTGTAGTTTCTTCTTTTTATTCAGTTTAGTCACATGATTTCTCAATTTGCAATACGTTTGCCAATCGGTTGTGCAGCCAGACCTATTTGCCATTTATTTTGCCTTATCCCTCTCAACCATACCATTTTTTAATTCCTCATCAATCCATGGGGATTTAACAGTTTTTACAGTCATTTTCTTAATGGGTGCATGCTTATTAGTAACTGGAATAAGTAATTTCATAAAATGTGTCAAGTGCAGCATCTGGTTGCTCGTCAGCCATACATCCATACGTTATCATTTTCATCAATTTCTGCACTTTTATTATCATGTCCACACTGTTGCCACACATCATGATATGGACAAACAAATCTAGGTCTAGTTTATTGAACTGTTGGAATCATGGAAATATAATGATTAGTCAGTAGCACTATATTACAAACTCTGCCTTCCCGGCGGGCAAAGCAAGTGCACTATAGGCCCACCGCTGGCCAATCGGATGGCTCAGATGACCTGCAGTAACATTGTAAAAGAAAGCTACAGCAAAGTTGATACTGAGATTTCAAAACGTTTAAAACCGTGACTAGAGAGAGACTGTTTTTAATGAGTGAGTTCATGTTTAAGTTCTTACTCAGCGCTGTCAACACTTTGTATTCAACACTTTTATATGCCGTAAAATGCACGTTCTTCCTATTTCCACTCAGCGCTACAACAAGCACTGCAGCAGTAATGAATGAGTAGGAAAGTGTATCTATAGGCTTGAGTTGTTGTTATTAGCGGCTTGGGTCTTTTTTAATATAACAACATGAATTTGTGCACGAGGCAGAAATAATGCGGTGAGACTCGAGTTTCGCCATCAGCTGGAAGACGGTGTCCCTTTTTGGTCGGTGTCAGTGGAGGAAAGGGAGAGAGGAGGGATGTTGAGAGGCGGTGTCAGTGGAGGAAAGGGAGAGAGGAGGGATGTTGAGAGGCGGTGTCAGTGGAGGAAAGGGAGAGAGGAGGGATGTTGAGAGGCGGTGTCAGTGGAGGAAAGGGAGAGAGGAGGGATGTTGAGAGGCGGTGTCAGTGGAGGAAAGGGAGAGAGGAGGGATGTTGAGAGGCGGTGGAGGAAAGGGAGAGTGGAGGGATGTTGAGAGGCGGTGTCAGTGGAGGAAAGGGAGAGAGGAGGGCTGTTGAGAGGCAGTGGAGGAAAGGGAGAGCGGAGGGATGTTGAGAGGCGGTGTCAGTGGAGGAAAGGGAGAGAGGAGGGATGTTGAGAGGCGGTGTCAGTGGAGGAAAGGGAGAGAGGAGGGATGTTGAGAGGCAGTGGAGGAAAGGGAGAGAGGAGGGATGTTGAGAGGCGGTGTCAGTGGAGGAAAGGGAGAGAGGAGGGATGTTGAGAGGCAGTGGAGGAAAGGGAGAGTGGAGGGATGTTGAGAGGCGGTGTCAGTGGAGGAAAGGGAGAGAGGAGGGATGTTGAGAGGCGGTGTCAGTGGAGGAAAGGGAGAGAGGAGGGGAGTTGAGAGGCGGTGTCAGTGGAGGAAAGGGAGAGAGGAGGGATGTTGAGAGGCGGTGTCAGTGGAGGAAAGGGAGAGAGGAGGGATGTTGAGAGGCGGTGTCAGTGGAGGAAAGGGAGAGCGGAGGGATGTTGAGAGGCGGTGTCAGTGGAGGAAAGGGAGAGAGGAGGGATGTTGAGAGGCAGTGGAGGAAAGGGAGAGAGGAGGGATGTTGAGAGGCAGTGGAGGAAAGGGAGAGAGGAGGGATGTTGAGAGGCGGTGGAGGAAAGGGAGAGAGGAGGGATGTTGAGAGGCGGTGTCAGTGGAGGAAAGGGAGAGCGGAGGGATGTTGAGAGGCGGTGTCAGTGGAGGAAAGGGAGAGCGGAGGGGAGTTGAGAGGCGGTGTCAGTGGAGGAAAGGGAGAGAGGAGGGATGTTGAGAGGCGGTGTCAGTGGAGGAAAGGGAGAGCGGAGGGATGTTGAGAGGCGGTGTCAGTGGAGGAAAGGGAGAGCGGAGGGATGTTGAGAGGCGGTGTCAGTGGAGGAAAGGGAGAGAGGAGGGATGTTGAGAGGCGGTCTGTGGAGGAAAGGGAGAGTGGAGGGATGTTGAGAGGCGGTGTCAGTGGAGGAAAGGGAGAGTGGAGGGATGTTGAGAGGCGGTGGAGGAAAGGGAGAGTGGAGGGATGTTGAGAGGCGTGTGTGTGTGTGTCTGTGTGTCTGTCTGTGTGTGTGTGTCTGTGTGTCTGTGTCTGTGTGTCTCTGTCTGTGTGTGTGTGTGTGTGTGTGTGTGTGTGTGTGCTGTCTGTGTGTGTGTGTGTGTGTCTGTGTGTGTGTCTGTGTGTGTGTGTGTGTGTGTGTGTGTGTGTCTGTGTGTGTGTGTGTGTGTCTGTGTGTGTCTGTGTGTGTCTGTGTGTGTGTGTGTGTCTGTGTGTCTGTGTGTCTGTGTGTCTGTGTGTCTGTGTGTCTGTGTGTCTGTGTGTCTGTGGACTCACAGGGTTGTTGGTGGGTGTTTTCAGCAGTAGTCTGAGCAGGCTGGTAGAGCCCACGTTGAGCACCGCTCTGTCAACATCCTCCTGGCTCTTTAGAGGAACCAGCCGCTGCAGGGAGACGTTTACATTACATTTAGTCTTATCCAGAGTCACTTACAGTCATTACGTCTGAGACAAGATACTTACAGTTATTAAGTCAGAGACGAGATACTTTCAGCAGCACTAGTTGTTTCTAAACACACACTCATACATGCAGAGAACACTGAGGCTATAACAGCTGGTGGAAGCCAATCAACATAGATACAGAGGTGTGAAAAAGTGTTTTCCCCCTTCCTGATTTCTTATTTGTCACACTTAAATGTTTCAGATCATCAAACAAATTAAAATATTAGTCAAAGATAACACAAATAAACACAAAATGCAGTTTTGAAATGAAGGTTGTTATTATTAAGGGAAAACAAAATCCAAACCCACATGGCCCTGTGTGAAAAAGTGAAAAGTATTCCAGGTCCTGAAGCAGCAAAACAGGCCCAGACCATCACACTACCACCACCATATTTTACTGTTGGTATGATGTTCTTTTTCTGAAATGCGGTGTTACTTTTACGCCAGATGTAATGGGACACACACCTTCCAAAAAGTTCAACTTTTGTCTCGTCAGTCCACAGAGTATTTTCCCAAAGGTCTTGGGGATCATCAAGATATTTTCTGGCAAAAAATGAGACGAGCCTTAATGTTCTTTTTGCTCAGCAGTGGTTTTCGTCTTGGAACTCTGCCATGCAGGCCATTTTTGCCCAGTCTCTTTCTTATGGTAGAGTCATGAACACTGACCTTAACTGAGGCAAGTGAGGCCTGCAGCTCTTTGGATGTTGTTGTGGGGTCTTTTGTGACCTCTTGGATGAGTCGTCACTGCCCTCTTGGGGTCATTTTGGTCGGCCGGCCACTCCTGGGAAGGTTCACCACTGTTCCATGTTTTCGCCATTTGTGGATAATGGCTCTCACTGTGGTTCGCTGGAGTCCCAAAGCTTTAGAAATGGCTTTATAACCTTTTCCAGACTGATGGATCTCAATTACTTTCTTTCTCATTTGTTCCTGAATTTCTTTGGATCTCGGCATGATGTCTAGCTTGTGAGGATCTTTTGGTCTACTTCACTTTGTCAGGCAGGTCCTAGTTAAGTGATTCCTTGATTGAGAACAGGTGAGGCAGTAATCAGGCCTGGGTGTGGCTAGAGGAATTGAACTCAAACCACAGTTGAGTTCTGTTATAACAGGGGGGGGGCAAACACTTTTTCACACAGGGCCATGTGGGTTTGGATTTTGTTTCCCTTAATAATAACAACCTTCATTTCAAAAATGCATTTTATAAATTGATTTGCATTTTAATGAGGGAAATAAGTATTTGACCCCTCTGCAAAACATGACTTAGTACTTGGTGGCAAAACCCTTGTTGGCAATCACAGAGGTCAGACGTTTCTTGTAGTTGGCCACCAGGTTTGCACACATCTCAGGAGGGATTTTGTCCCACTCCTCTTTGCAGATCTTCTCCAAGTCATTAAGGTTTCGAGGCTGACGTTTGGCAACTCGAACCTTCAGCTCCCTCCACAGATTTTCTATGGGATTAAGGTCTGGAGACTGGCTAGGCCACTCCAGGACCTTAATGTGCTTCTTCTTGAGCCACTCCTTTGTTGCCTTGGCCGTGTGTTTTGGGTCATTGTCATGCTGGAATACCCATCCACGACCCATTTTCAATGCCCTGGCTGAGGGAAGGAGGTTCTCACCCTAGATTTGACGGTACATGGCCCCGTCCATCGTCCCTTTGATGCGATGAAGTTGTCCTGTCCTCTTAGCAGAAAAACACCCCCAAAGCATAATGTTTCCACCTCCATGTTTTTTGACGGTGGGGATGGTGTTCTTGGGGTCATAGGCAGCATTCCTCCTCCTCCAAACACGGCGAGTTGAGTTGATGCCAAAGAGCTCGATTTTGGTCTCATCTGACCACAACACTTTCACCCAGTTCTCCTCTGAATCATTCAGATGTTCATTGGCAAACTTCAGACGGCCCTGTATATGTGCTTTCTTGAGCAGGGGGACCTTGCGGGCGCTGCAGGATTTCAGTCCTTCACGGCGTAGTGTGTTACCAATTGTTTTCTTGGTGACTATGGTCCCAGCTGCCTTGAGATCATTGACAAGATCCTCCTGTGTAGTTTTGGGCTGATTCCTCACCGTTCTCATGATCATTGCAACTCCACGAGGTGAGATCTTGCATGGAGCCCCAGGCTGAGGGAGATTGACAGTTATTTTGTGTTTCTTCCATTTGCGAATAATCGCACCAACTGTTGTCACCTTCTCACCAAGCTGCTTGGCGATGGTCTTGTAGCCCATTCCAGCCTTGCGTAGGTCTACAATCTTGTCCCTGACATCCTTGGAGAGCTCTTTGGTCTTGGCCATGGTGGAGAGTTTGGAATCTGATTGATTGATTGCTTCTGTGGACAGGTGTCTTTTATAGAGGTCACAAACTGAGATTAGGAGCACTCCCTTTAAGAGTGTGCTCCTAATCTCAGCTCGTTACCTGTATAAAAGACACCTGGGAGCCAGAAATCTTTCTGATTGAGAGGGGGTCAAATACTTATTTCCCTCATTAAAATGCAAATCAATTTATAACATTTTTGACATGCGTTTTTCTGGATTTTTTTGTTGTTATTCTGTCTCTCACTGTTCAAATAAACCTACCATTAAAATTATAGACTGATCATTTCTTTGTCAGTGGGCAAACATACAAAATCAGCAGGGGATCAAATACTTTTTTCCCTCACTGTATGTTGTGGTGTGATGTGATACCATTATGCTATGTTGTGGTGTGATACCATTATGTTATGATCTGATACCATTATGTTATATTGTGGTGTGATACCATTATGTTATGTTGTGGTGTGATACCATTATGTTATGTTGTGGTGTGATACCATTATGTTATGTTGTGGTGTGATACCATTGTGTTATGATCTGATACCATTATGTTATATTGTGGTGTGATACCATTATGTTATGTTGTGGTGTGATACCATTATGTTATGTTGTGGTGTGATACCATTATGTTGTGGTGTAATGTGATACCATTATGCTATGTTGTGGTGTGATACCATTATGTTATGTTGTGGTGTGATACCGGTGTGATACCATTATGTTATGTTAGGATCTGATACCATTATGTTATGTTGTGGTGTAATGTGATACCATTATGTTATGTTGTGGTGTGATACCAATATGTGATATTGTGTTCTGTTGTGTTATTGTGTTGTGTTATCTGGTCTCTACCTCCTTGTCTGTGTAGAAGAGGTCCATCTGTTGTCCGAAGGCCTCTGTGACCTTCTGGAGCAGCTCCTTGATCTTCAGAGGTCGCTGGAACAGGATGATGCTACGGAACAGTGGTCAGAGGTCAGAGGTAATCATGTGGGTTCAGACAGCGGACACCACAGAGATCCCAGCTCAGTGCCATGTCTATCAGAGGGTTAACGTTCTGTTTCCAACTCTACAATCTTTAGTCAGTCATCTCTGGAGTTGTCATGGTAACAGACTGCTACAGCTGAGAGGCAGTGTTGTCATGGTAACAGACTGCTACAGCTGAGAGGCAGTGTTGTCATGGTAACAGACTGCTACAGCTGAGAGGCAGTGTTGTCATGGTAACAGACTGCTACAGCTGAGAGGCTGTGTTTGTCTACTGCTTCTCTGTTTATGTCACTTGTTCCACCACAATTACTGTATAACCACATCCTACTATTAGGACTGCCACAATTACTGTATAACCACGTCCTACTATTAGGACTGCCACAATTACTGTATAACCACATACTACTATTAGGACTGCCACAATTACTGTATAACCATTTCCTACTATTAGGACTGCCACAATTACTGTATAACCATTTCCTACTATTAGGACTGCCACAATTACTGTATAACCAAATACTACTATTAGGACTGCCACAATTACTGTATAACCAAATACTACTATTAGGACTGCCACAATTACTGTATAACCATTTCCTACTATTAGGACTGCCACAATTACTGTATAACCATTTCCTACTATTAGGACTGCCACAATTACTGTATAACCAAATACTACTATTAGGACTGCCACAATTACTGTATAACCATTTCCTACTATTAGGACTGCCACAATTACTGTATAACCACGTCCTACTATTAGGACTGCCACAATTACTGTATAACCAAATAAAGAGAGTCTCTATGTATCTATGTACAAACTATGTATCACACTCTACGTATCACGCTCTATGTATCACACTCTACGTATCACGCTCTACGTATCACGCTCTACGTATCACACTCTACGTATCACACTCTACGTATCACACTCTACGTATCACACTCTACGTATCACACTCTACGTATCACACTCTACGTATCACACTCTACGTATCACACTCTACGTATCACATCACACTCTACGTATCACACTCTACGTATCACATCACACTCTACGTATCACACTCTACGTATCACACTCTACGTATCACATCACACTCTACGTATCACATCACACTCTACGTATCGTATCACACTCTACGTATCACACTCTACGTATCACACTCTACGTATCACACTCTACGTATCACACTCTACGTATCACACTCTACGTATCACACTCTACGTATCACACTCTACGTATCACTGTGCCTTCTTCAGGGTCATGTCATGAATTCTTGAACCTGGTTATGTAGAAAAACAGTGCAATTAGTGCAGCCAATGACAATAGTGAGGGGTGTGTCGTAATTGCTAGGTTAATCAGAATGAATTAGGCGAAACTGTTAAAAGACAACAGCCAACAGCATATTGCATATATTATCCCATTGTTAGCATTAGCATTAGCATCAACATACACGGTTTCATTTAATTTCACATATATATTTAAATATTTCCAATTTCATTAAATGTTTTTGTTACATCAAATCACATTGTCTTTGTCACATACACGTGTTTAGCAGATGTTATAGCGGGTGTAGCGAAATGCTTGTGCTTCTAGCTCCGACAGTGCAGTAATATCTAACAAGTAATATCTAACAATTTCACAACATATACCCAATACACACAAATCTAGTAAGGAATGGAATTTAAGAATATATACATATATGGACAAGCAATGACAGAGCGGCATGGACTAAGATACAGTAGAATATTATAGAATAGAATGCAGTATATACATATGAGATGAGTAGTGCAAGATATGGAAACATTATTAAAGTGACTAGTGTTCCATTTCTTAAAGTGGCCAGTGATTTCAACAGGCAGCAGCAGCCTCTAATGTGCTAGTGATGGCTATTTAACAGTCTGATGGCCTTGAGATAGAAGCTGTTTTTCATTCTCTCGGTCCCAGCTTTGATGCACCTGTACTGACCTCGCCTTCTGGATGATAGCGGGGTGAACAGGCAGAGGCTCGGTGGTTGATGTCCTTGATTATCTTTTTGGCCTTCCTGTGACATTGGGTGCTGTATGTGTCTTGGAGGGCGGGTAGTTTGCCCCCGGTAATGCGTTGGGCAGACCGCACCACCCTCTGGAGAGCCCTGCGGTTGCGGGCGGTGCAGTTGCCGTACCAGGCGGTGATACAGCCCGACAGGATGCTCTCAATTGTGCATCTGTAAAAGTTTGTGAGGGTTTTAGGTGCCAAGCCACATTTCTTCAGCCTCCTGAGGTTGAAGAGGCTCTGTTGCGCCTTCTTCACCACACTGTCTGCGTGGGTGGACCATTTCAGTTTGTCGGTGATGTGCACGCCAAGGAACTTGAAGCTTTTCACCTCTGTAGCTCAGCTGGTAGAGCACGGCGCTTGTAACGCCAAGGTAGTGGGTTCGATCCCCGGGACCACCCATACACAAAAAAAAAAATGTATGCACGCATGACTGTAAGTCGCTTTGGATAAAAGCGTCTGCTAAATGGCATATTATTATTATTATTATTATTCTCCACTGCGGTCCCGTCGATGTGAATAGGGGGGTGCACCCTCTGCTGTTTCCTGAAGTCTACAATCATCTCCTTTGTTTTGTTGACGTTGAGTGAGAGGTTATTTTCCTGGCACCAGACTCCCAGAGCCCTCACCTCCTCCCTGTAGGCGGTCTTGTCATTGTTGGTAATCAAGCCTACTACCTTTGTGTCATCTGCAAACTTGATGATTGAGTGGGAGGCGTGCTTGGCCACACAGTCATGGGTGAACAGGGAGTACAGGAGGGGGCTGAGCACGCACCCTTGTGGGGCCCCAGTGTTGAGGATCAGCGAAGTGGAGATGTTGTTTCCTACCTTCACCACCTGGGGGCAGCCCGTCAGGAAGTCCAGGACCCAGTTGCACAGGGCGGGGTTCAGACCCAGGGCCTCGAGCTTAATGATGAGCTTGGAGGGTACTATGGTGTTGAATGCTGAGCTATAGTCAATGAACAGCATTCTTACATAGGTATTCCTCTTGTCCAGATGGGATAGGGCAGTGTGCAGTGTGATAGGCGATTGCATCGTCTGTGGATCTATTGGGGCGGTAAGCAAATTGAAGTGGGTCTAGGGTGACAGGTAAGGTGGAGGTGATATGATCCTTGACTAGTCTCTCAAAGCACTTCATGATGACAGAGGTGAGTGCTACGGGTCGATAGTCATTTAGTTCAGTTACCTTTGCTTTCTTGGGTACAGGACAAATGGTGGCCATCTTGAAGCATGTGGGAACAGCAGACTGGGAAAGGGAGAGATTGAATATGTCCGTAAACACACCAGCCAGCTGGTCTGCGCATGCTCTGAGGACGCGGCTAGGGATGCCGTCTGGGCCGGCAGCCTTGCAGGGGTTAACATGCTTAAACATCTTAATCACGTCGGCCATGGAGAAGGAGAGGCCACAGTCCTTGGTAGTGGGCCTCGTCAGTGGCACTGTGTTATCCTCAAAGCGGGTGAAGAAGGTGTTTAGCTTGTCTGGAAGCGAGACGTCGGTGTCCGCGACGTGGCTGGTTTTCCCTTTGTAGTCCGTGATTGTCTGTAGACCCTGCCACATACGTCTCGTCTCTGAGCCGTTGAATTGCGTCTCCACTTTGTCTCTATACTGACGTTTTGCCAGTTTAATTGCCTTGCGGAGTGAATAGCTACACTGTTTGTAATCAATCATATTCCCAGTCACCTTGCCATGGTTAAATGTGGTGGTTCGCACTTTCAGTTTTGCACAAATGCTGCTGTCTATCCACGGTTTCTGGTTAGGGTAGGTTTTAATAGTCACAGTGGGCACAACATCACCTATACACTTCCTGATGAACTCAGTCACCGTTTCAGTGTATTCATCTAAATTATTTTCGCAAGCTATCCGGAACATATCCCAGTCCTCGTGATCAAAACAATCTTGAAGCGTGGATTCCAATTGGTCAGACCAGCGTTGAATAGTCCTTAGCACAGGTACTTCCTGTTTGAGTTTCTGCCTATAGGAAGGGAGGAGCAAAATGGAGTCGTGGTCAGATTTGCCGAAAGGAGGGCGGGGGAGGGCCTTATAACCATCCCGGAAGTTCGAATAGCAATGGTCGAGGATTTTAGCAGCGAGAGTACAACTCTTGGGCACAGGGACTATGGTGGTCTGCTTGAAACATGTTGGTATTACAGACTCAGAGTCCACGCAGACACTCTTGACACCTATTCCAAATGGGAACAGAAAGTTGCAATTTAACTACTTAAAAATCATATAATGTGATTTTCTGGATTTTTATTACAGACCTCTACATGCCTTGTAAGTAGGAAAACCTGCAAAATCGGCAGTGTATCAAATACTTGTTCTAACCCACTGTATGTGGTAGTGGAGTATGGGCCTGAGGGGGCACACTTAGTGTGTTGGGAAATCTGTTGTGAATGTATTGTAATGTTTTTAAAATGTATAACTGCCTTAATTTTGCTGGAAGAAGTTTGGAACCCCCAAGACTCTTCCTAGAGCTGGCTGCCCGGCCAACGGAGCAATCGGGGGAGAAGGGCCTTGGTCGGGGAAGTGACCAAGAACCCAACAGTCACTCTGACAGAGCTCCAGAGTTCCTCTGTGGAGATGGGAGAACCTTCCAGAAAGACAACAATCACTGCAGCACTCCAACAATCAGGCCTTTATGGTAGAGTGGCCATATGGAAGCCACTCCTCAGTAAAATGCACATGTCAGCCCACTTGGAGTTTGCCAAAAGGCACCTAAAGGACTCTCAAACCATGAGAAACAAGATTCTCTCTTTGGCCTGAATGCCAAGCATCACATCTGGAGGAAACCTGGCACCAACCCTACAGAGAAGCATGGTGGTGGCAGCCTCCATGTGGGGATGTTTTTCAGCGGCAGGGACTGGGAGACTAGTCAGATGAACGAAGCAAAGTACAGAGAGATCCTTGATGAAAACCTGCTCCAGAGCGGTCAGGACATCAGACTGGGGCGAAGGTTCACCTTCCAACAGGACAATGACCCTAAGCACACAGCCAAGACAACGCAGGTGTGGCTTCGGGACAAGTCTCTGAATGTCCTTGAGTGGCCCAGCCAGAGCCCGTACTCTAACACGATTGAACATCTCTGGAGAGACCTGAAAATAATCTGCAAAGAATGGAAGGAACTCCCCAAATACAGGTGTGCCAAGCTTGTAGCGTCATACCCAAGAAGACTCGAGGCTGTAATCGCTGCCAAAGGTCCTTCAACAAAGTACTGAGTAAAGGGTCTGAATACTTATGTACATTTAATATTTCATTTTTTTTTGTACTGAAATATTAAAAACTCTAAAAAATGGTTTTTGCTTCGTCATTATGGGGTATTGTGTTTAGATTGATGAGGGGGAAAAAAACAATTTAATCCATTTTTGAATAAGGCTGTAACGTAACAAAATGTGGAAAAAATCAAGGGGTCTGAATATTTTCTGAATGAACTTTATATGTGTATCAGCAACCACAGATAATGAAGTCACTGAAACCCTTAACAAGGAGTTGCAGTCAGTTTTGGAATGGAGACTAAATTACTTGGTGTTACATTGGACCGTAAACTGTCATGGTCAAAACATATAGATTCAATGGTTGTAAAGATGGGGGGGAGGTACACTACATGACCAAAAGTATGTGGACACCTGCTCGTCGAACATCTCATTCCAAAATCATGGGCATTAATATGGTGTTGGTCCCCCCTTTGCTGCTACAACAGCCTCCAGTCTTCTGGGAAGGCTTTCCACTAGATGTTGGAACATTGCTGCGGGGACTTGCTTTCATTCAGCCACAAGAGCATTAGTGAGGTCGGGCACTGATGTTGGGCGATTAGGCCTGGCTCGCAGTCGGCGTTCCAATTCATCCCAAATGTGTTCGATGGGGTTGAGGTCAGGGCTCTGTGCAGGCCAGTCAAGTTCTTTCACACCGATCTCGACAAACCATTTCTGTATGGACCTTGTTTTGTGCAAGGGGGCATTGTCATGCTGAAACAGGAAAGGGCGTACCCCAAACTGTTGCCACAAAGTTGGAAGCACAGAATCGTCTAGAATGTCATTGTATGCTGTAGCGTTAAGATTTCCCTTCACTGGAACTAAGGGGCCTAGCCTGAACCATGAAAACCAACCCCAGACCATTATTCCTCCTCCACCAAGCTTTACAGTTGGCACTATGCATTCGGGCAGGTAGCGTTCTCCTGGCACCGACAAACCCAGATTCATCTGTCGGACTGCCAGATGGTGAAGTGTGATTCATCATTCCAGATAACGCGTTTCCACTGCTCCAGAGTCCAATGGCGGCGAGTTTACACCACTCCAGCTGACGCTTGGCATTGCACATGGTGATCTTAGGCTTGTGTGCAGCTGCTCGGCCATGGAAACCCATTTCATGAAGCTCCCGACAAACATTTATTGTGCTGACGATGCTTCCAGAGGCAGTTTAGAACTTGGTAGTGAGTGTTGCAACTGAGGTCAAACTAGTTTTATGCGCTCCTATAGTTGACCGGGGCAGCTCTAGCAGGGCAGAAATATGACGAACTGTCTTGGAAAGGTGGCATCCTATGACGGTGCCACGTTGAAAGTCACTGAGCTCTTCAGTAAGGCCATTCTACTGCCAATGTTTGTCTATGGAGATTGCATGGCTGTGTGCTCAATTTTATACACCTGTCAGCAACGGGTGTGGCTGAAATAGCTGAATCCACCAATTTGAAGGGGTGTCCATATACTTTTGTATATATAGTGCATGTCCACAATAAAGAGATGCTCAAAAAAGCAAGTCCTGCAGGAGTAGTTAGTTAGTTTTGTCTTATCTTGATTATTTTCCAGTCATATGGTCAAGTGCTGCACAAAACGACCTAGTTAAGCTGCAGCTGGCCCAGAACAGAGCAGCACGTCTTGCTCTTCATTGTAATCAGAGGGCTGATATAAATACTATGCATGCCAGTCTCTCTTGGCTAAGAGTTGAGGAGAGACTGACTGCATCACTTCTTCTTTTTATAAGAAACATTCATGTGTTGAAAATTCCAAATTGTTTGCATAGTCAACTTACACACAGCTCTGACACACACACTTACCCCACCAGACATGCCACCAGGGGTCTTTTCACAGAACAAATTCAAGAAAGCTTAGTCTTATATAGAGCCATGATTGCATGAAACTCTTCCATCTCATATTGCTCAAGTGAACAGAAAACCTGGTTTCAAAAAACAGATAAAGCAACACCTCACGGCACAACACCTCTCCCCTATTTGACCTAGATAGTTTGTGTGTATGTATTGATATGTAGGCTTGGTGTCCCATTTCTTTTATTGATGTAGTTCTGTCCTTGAGCTGTTCTTGTCTATTAATGTTCTGTATTATGTCATGTTTCATGTTTTGTGTTCTGGACCCCAGGAAGAGTAGCTGATGCTTTCACAACAGCTAATGGGGATCCTAATAAAATACCCAAATACCTACGTATGGGGTCCACTCTCTAATAATGAATTTACCAAATGGGACAAACATCCAATCAAAATACTGCATGCAGAGTTGGCCCAATATAGAGCAGAATTGGGCCAATACCCCCTACTTATTCATTTTTTTTTTTTTGTTAACAAGCGACCCCCAACCATTTCATCCAAAGAGAAGAGTCCCTTCAGCCAACTCGTTCTGAGGCTCAGTTCACTAACCCAAACCAACCCCTCAGGACAGTGTACCCCAACCTGGGCTTGAACCAGGGACCCTCTGAACACATCGACAACAGTCACCCTCGAAGCATCGTTACCTATGGCACCACAACAGCCGCGGGCCTGGCAAAGCCCAAGGGAAACAACTACTTTAAGGTCTGAGTGAGTGACGTTACCGATTGAAACGCTACACACCGCTGCAAAAGCGCCCACCGCTAACTAGCTAGCCATTTGACACAGTACTCAGAAAGTACTCAGAAATTCTGGGCCAACCAAATTATCACAAAGCAACAATACAAATATATCAGCTATTGGAAAGACACCACAAAAAAAATCTAAGTAAACTTTAATGCTATTTGTCTCTAAACAGACAGTACATGGTGGCAGACTATCTGACCACTATGACTGATAGAAAACTGAGGAAAACACTTACTAGGTACAGACTCAGTGAGCACAGTCTGGCTATAGAGACCGGTCGTCACAGGCAAACCTGGCTGCCCAGAGAGGACAGGCTGTGCTCACTCTGCCCCTGGGGAGAGAGGTAGAGACAGAGCTGCATTTCCTATTACACTGTGACAAATACTCAGACCTAAGAGAATCTTTCTTTCCAAAATTAGGCTTCATTACCAGGGCCTGGTAGACTGGACATCTCTCTCTAGAACTGTTGACGTGTGTCTGTAACACCAGCTGAATGTCAGGGCAAGAGTTTTCCCCTCTTCTTTCACAGCGGTTTGTTTGCCATGTTTCTCTACTTTCCCCTTGACATGTGACCCCAGTCATGGTATAACATGACTGGGGTCACCCCGCCCCCTCCCCTGGAAAGAGGACTAGAAAAACAAGAGATGCTCCAACTCACCGTTTCTCTCTCTCATGCACCAGCTTGACTCTTAAATCCTGTGGAAAGGAAAACGCCAACAGACAGGATTATAAGGTTGGAAAGTTCAAGTGAAAGAAATCTGACGGTATCTGGGTTGTTCATCCCTGGACAGAGACATAAAGTGGGAGAAATACAATACTATACTCTCTTTATTTGTCCATTTGCACGGATATTCTTTATTTTTTTTCTGTCACAATACCCAACCTGACACACAACACACCCATCAGGCTGGGAGCAGCACAGAAGTGCCTTGCTCAAGGGCACAACGAGATGAGATCTGAAACATATGGATCTTATTCACTATGATATTATTATTGACCTTCTGTTGTTCACAGTTGATTATTACATTATACTGTGTAAAGAAACAATCATGAGAAAGCCAATTAACCCATAACAGTCTAAGCCCTGTCTAACCCAGGGGAAGGGGGTTCTACTAAATTATATGGAATTGTTTTAAGAAGGTCATACCAAGGATCATTTTGCTATTTGATCTTGAATTTTAAGACCCTTTAAAGGAAGTTTGTACTGAAGTGTTTGTCCGAGTCTGAGAGATAAGAAAGATCAGGAAACTTTTCTTATTTCTATCTGACATGTATTTAAGCTCTTATTTTTGGCACTAAACAGTCTCCATATACTGTATACTTCCAATAATTTTTTCAACTGCTAACGGGGTATCTTCAGGCGAGTCAACCTACATGTACGTGTTCGTGAGAGGCTTACCTTTGCACAGAGGGGTCATACTAGGGTGTAGCCGAAACTGTTCGGATGCTACAGACAATTTTGTGAAAAGACCGACTTTAGGGAGCGGCTCTAGCTCTGTCCCCTTTCACTGCAGATGCAGAATTGCGACATCAGCGGATACGGTGGATTGCGACGCGTCCAGTGTAAAAAAAAACAGATATCTCTAGCTTAAACTGACAGATTTGTATGGGGATTGTTTTATTCTGCTAATTAGATTTTCGCGAGGGAAGGAACTCGACTATAGTTAAAGCAGATCAACATTATTGGAGACTGACAACAGGCTGTATTCATAAACTGAGACTGACAACAGGCTGTATTCATAAAGCTGAGACTGACAACAGGCTGTATTCATGAAGCTGAGACTGACAACAGGCTGTATTCATGAAGCTGAGACTGACAACAGGCTGTATTCATGAAGCTGAGACTGACAACAGGCTGTATTCATGAAGCTGAGACTGACAACAGGCTGTATTCATAAAGCTGAGACTGACAACAGGCTGTATTCATAAAGCTGAGACTGACAACAGGCTGTATTCATGAAGCTGAGACTGACAACAGGCTGTATTCATAAAGCTGAGACTGACAACAGGCTGTATTCATAAAGCTGAGACTGACAACAGGCTGTATTCATAAAGCTGAGACTGACAACAGGCTGTATTCATAAAGCTGAGACTGACAACAGGCTGTATTCATGAAGCTGAGACTGACAACAGGCTCTATTCATGAAGCTGAGACTGACAACAGGCTGTATTCATGAAGCTGAGACTGACAACAGGCTGTATTCATGAAGCTGAGACTGACAACAGGCTGTATTCATGAAGCTGAGACTGACAACAGGCTGTATTCATAAAGCTGAGACTGACAACAGGCTGTATTCATGAAGCTGAGACTGACAACAGGCTGTATTCATAAACTGAGACTGACAACAGGCTGTATTCATAAACTGAGACTGACAACAGGCTGTATTCATAAAGCTGAGACTGACAACAGGCTGTATTCATGAAGCTGAGACTGACAACAGGCTGTATTCATAAACTGAGACTGACAACAGGCTGTATTCATAAACTGAGACTGACAACAGGCTGTATTCATAAACTGAGACTGACAACAGGCTGTATTCATAAAGCTGAGACTGACAACAGGCTGTATTCATAAAGCTGAGACTGACAACAGGCTGTATTCATGAAGCTGAGACTGACAACAGGCTGTATTCATGAAGCTGAGACTGACAACAGGCTGTATTCATGAAGCTGAGACTGACAACAGGCTGTATTCATGAAGCTGAGACTGACAACAGGCTGTATTCATAAAGCTGAGACTGACAACAGGCTGTATTCATAAAGCTGAGACTGACAACAGGCTGTATTCATAAAGCTGAGACTGACAACAGCAGGGACTGTATTCATAAACTGAGACTGACAACAGGCTGTATTCATAAACTGAGACTGACAACAGGCTGTATTCATGAAGCTGAGACTGACAACAGGCTGTATTCATAAACTGAGATTGACAACAGGCTGTATTCATGAAGCTGAGACTGACAACAGGCTGTATTCATGAAGCTGAGACTGACAACAGGCTGTATTCATGAAGCTGAGACTGACAACAGGCTGTATTCATAAAGCTGAGACTGACAACAGGCTGTATTCATAAAGCTGAGACTGACAACAGGCTGTATTCATAAACTGAGACTGACAACAGGCTGTATTCATAAACTGAGACTGACAACAGGCTGTATTCATGAAGCTGAGACTGACAACAGGCTGTATTCATGAAGCTGAGACTGACAACAGGCTGTATTCATGAAGCTGAGACTGACAACAGGCTGTATTCATAAAGCTGAGACTGACAACAGGCTGTATTCATAAAGCTGAGACTGACAACAGGCTGTATTCATAAAGCTGAGACTGACAACAGGCTGTATTCATAAAGCTGAGACTGACAACAGCAGGGACTGTATTCATAAACTGAGACTGACAACAGGCTGTATTCATAAACTGAGACTGACAACAGGCTGTATTCATGAAGCTGAGACTGACAACAGGCTGTATTCATAAACTGAGACTGACAACAGGCTGTATTCATAAAGCTGAGACTGACAACAGCAGGGACTGTATTCATAAACTGAGACTGACAACAGGCTGTATTCATAAACTGAGACTGACAACAGGCTGTATTCATAAAGCTGAGACTGACAACAGGCTGTATTCATGAAGCTGAGACTGACAACAGGCTATATTCATAAAGCTGAGACTGACAACAGGCTGTATTCATGAAGCTGAGACTGACAACAGGCTGTATTCATGAAGCTGAGACTGACAACAGGCTGTATTCATAAAGCTGAGACTGACAACAGGCTGTATTCATAAAGCTGAGACTGACAACAGGCTTTATTCATAAAGCTGAGACTGACAACAGGCTGTATTCATAAAGCTGAGACTGACAACAGGCTGTATTCATGAAGCTGAGACTGACAACAGGCTGTATTCATAAAGCTGAGACTGACAACAGGCTGTATTCATAAAGCTGAGACTGACAACAGGCTGTATTCATAAAGCTGAGACTGACAACAGGCTGTATTCATAAAGCTGAGACTGACAACAGGCTGTATTCATAAAGCTGAGACTGACAACAGGCTGTATTCATGAAGCTGAGACTGACAACAGGCTGTATTCATGAAGCTGAGACTGACAACAGGCTGTATTCATGAAGCTGAGACTGACAACAGGCTGTATTCATGAAGCTGAGACTGACAACAGGCTGTATTCATGAAGCTGAGACTGACAACAGGCTGTATTCATAAAGCTGAGACTGACAACAGGCTGTATTCATGAAGCTGAGACTGACAACAGGCTATATTCATGAAGCTAAGACTGACAACAGGCTGTATTCATAAACTGAGACTGACAACAGGCTGTATTCATAAACTGAGACTGACAACAGGCTGTATTCATGAAGCTGAGACTGACAACAGGCTGTATTCATGAAGCTGAGACTGACAACAGGCTGTATTCATAAAGCTGAGACTGACAACAGGCTGTATTCATAAAGCTGAGACTGACAACAGGCTGTATTCATGAAGCTGAGACTGACAACAGGCTGTATTCATAAAGCTGAGATTGACAACAGGCTGTATTCATAAAGCTGAGATTGACAACAGGCTGTATTCATAAAGCTGAGACTGACAACAGGCTGTATTCATGAAGCTGAGACTGACAACAGGCTGTATTCATAAAGCTGAGACTGACAACAGGCTGTATTCATAAAGCTGAGACTGACAACAGGCTGTATTCATAAAGCTGAGACTGACAACAGGCTGTATTCATAAAGCTGAGACTGACAACAGGCTGTATTCATGAAGCTGAGACTGACAACAGGCTGTATTCATAAAGCTGAGACTGACAACAGGCTGTATTCATAAACTGAGACTGACAACAGGCTGTATTCATAAAGCTGAGACTGACAACAGGCTGTATTCATAAAGCTGAGACTGACAACAGGCTGTATTCATAAAGCTGAGACTGACAACAGGCTGTATTCATAAAGCTGAGACTGACAACAGGCTGTATTCATGAAGCTGAGACTGACAACAGGCTGTATTCATAAAGCTGAGACTGACAACAGGCTGTATTCATAAACTGAGACTGACAACAGGCTGTATTCATAAAGCTGAGACTGACAACAGGCTGTATTCATAAAGCTGAGACTGACAACAGGCTGTATTCATAAAGCTGAGTGAAAAAGTTACAGCCGCACTAATATCATACCCCAGAGACATGCTAACCTCTCACCATTATAATAACAGGGGAGGTTGGCAATTTCAGGGGGGTAATAAAAAATAAAAACGTTGGATATTCCCACCTGTAATATCTCTACTACTACCATTACCACTAGTAGCATTTCTACCTGTAATATCTCTACTACTACCATTACCACTAGTAGCATTTCTACCTGTAATATCTCTACTGCTACCATTACCACTAGTAGCATTTCTACCTGTAATATCTCTACTACTACCATTACCACTAGTAGCATTTCTACCTGTAATATCTCTACTGCTACCATTACCACTAGTAGCATTTCTACCTGTAATATCTCTACTACTACCATTACCACTAGTAGCATTTCTACCTGTAATATCTCTACTGCTACCATTACCACTAGTAGCATTTCTACCTCTAATATCTCTACTGCTACCATTACCACTAGTAGCATTTCTACCTCTAATATCTCTACTACCACCATTACCACTAGTAGCATTTCTACCTGTAATATCTCTACTGCTACCATTACCACTAGTAGCATTTCTACCTGTAATATCTCTACTGCTACCATTACCACTAGTAGCATTTCTACCTGTAATATCTCTACTGCTACCATTACCACTAGTAGCATTTCTACCTGTAATATCTCTACTACTACCATTACCACTAGTAGCATTTCTACCTCTAATATCTCAACTACTACCATTACCACTAGTAGCATTTCTACCTGTAATATCTCTACTGCTACCATTACCACTAGTAGCATTTCTACCTGTAATATCTCTACTAGTACCATTACCACTAGTAGCATTTCTACCTCTAATATCTCAACTACTACCATTACCACTAGTAGCATTTCTACCTGTAATATCTCTACTACTACCATTACCACTAGTAGCATTTCTACCTGTAATATCTCTACTACTACCATGACCACTAGTAGCATTTCTACCTCTAATATCTCTACTACTACCATTACCACTAGTAGCATTTCTACCTGTAATATCTCTACTACTACCATTACCACTAGTAGCATTTCTACCTGTAATATCTCTACTACTACCATTACCACTAGTAGCATTTCTACCTCTAATATCTCTACTACTACCATTACCACTAGTAGCATTTCTACCTCTAATATCTCTACTACTACCATTACCACTAGTAGCATTTCTACCTGTAATATCTCTACTACTACCATTACCACTAGTAGCATTTCTACCTCTAATATCATTACTACTACCATTACCACTAGTAGCATTTCTACCTGTAATATCTCTACTACTACCATTACCACTAGTAGCATTTCTACCTCTAATATCTCTACTACTACCATTACCACTAGTAGCATTTCTACCTGTAATATCTCTACTACTACCATTACCACTAGTAGCATTTCTACCTCTAATATCTCTACTACTACCATTACCACTAGTAGCATTTCTACCTGTAATATCTCTACTACTACCATGACCACTAGTAGCATTTCTACCTCTAATATCTCTACTAGTACCATTACCACTAGTAGCATTTCTACCTCTAATATCTCTACTACTACCATTACCACTAGTAGCATTTCTACCTCTAATATCTCTACTACTACCATTACCACTAGTAGCATTTCTACCTCTAATATCTCTACTACTACCATTACCACTAGTAGCATTTCTACCTGTAATATCTCTACTACTACCATTACCACTAGTAGCATTTCTACCTGTAATATCTCTACTGCTACCATTACCACTAGTAGCATTTCTACCTGTAATATCTCTACTGCTACCATTACCACTAGTAGCATTTCTACCTGTAATATCTCTACTGCTACCATTACCACTAGTAGCATTTCTACCTGTAATATCTCTACTACTACCATTACCACTAGTAGCATTTCTACCTCTAATATCTCAACTACTACCATTACCACTAGTAGCATTTCTACCTGTAATATCTCTACTACTACCATTACCACTAGTAGCATTTCTACCTGTAATATCTCTACTACTACCATGACCACTAGTAGCATTTCTACCTCTAATATCTCTACTACTACCATTACCACTAGTAGCATTTCTACCTGTAATATCTCTACTACTACCATTACCACTAGTAGCATTTCTACCTGTAATATCTCTACTACTACCATTACCACTAGTAGCATTTCTACCTCTAATATCTCTACTACTACCATTACCACTAGTAGCATTTCTACCTCTAATATCTCTACTACTACCATTACCACTAGTAGCATTTCTACCTGTAATATCTCTACTACTACCATTACCACTAGTAGCATTTCTACCTCTAATATCATTACTACTACCATTACCACTAGTAGCATTTCTACCTGTAATATCTCTACTACTACCATTACCACTAGTAGCATTTCTACCTCTAATATCTCTACTACTACCATTACCACTAGTAGCATTTCTACCTGTAATATCTCTACTACTACCATTACCACTAGTAGCATTTCTACCTCTAATATCTCTACTACTACCATTACCACTAGTAGCATTTCTACCTGTAATATCTCTACTACTACCATGACCACTAGTAGCATTTCTACCTCTAATATCTCTACTAGTACCATTACCACTAGTAGCATTTCTACCTCTAATATCTCTACTACTACCATTACCACTAGTAGCATTTCTACCTCTAATATCTCTACTACTACCATTACCACTAGTAACATTTCTACCTCTAATATCTCTACCTACTACCATTACCACTAGTAGCATTTCTACCTCTAATATCTCTACTACTACCATTACCACTAGTAGCATTTCTACCTGTAATATCTCTACTACTACCATGACCACTAGTAGCATTTCTACCTCTAATATCTCTACTACTACCATTACCACTAGTAGCATTTCTACCTCTAATATCTCTACTACTACCATTACCACTAGTAGCATTTCTACCTCTAATATCTCTACTACTACCATTACCACTAGTAACATTTCTACCTCTAATATCTCTACCTACTATAACTAACAGTCATCCTCACCATTACGTCAGTACTAAAACTACCATCATCATTACTACTACCACCACCATCATTAAACTGCTATCATTACCATCACCCCTACTACCATCATCATTACTACTACCACCACCATCATTAAACTGATATCATTACCTCACCCCTACTACCATCATCATTACTACTACTACCACCACCACCACCATCACTAAACTGCTATCATTACCATCACCCCTACTACCATCATCATTACTACTACTACTACTACCACCACCATTAAACTGCTATCATTACCATCACCCCTACTACATCATCATTACTACTACTACTACCACCACCATCATTAAACTGATATCAATACCATCACCCCTACTATCCGTACCACTACTATTTGGAATAATAATAACAGTAATACTAATAATAAGTAAGTTACTATTTACTATGCAGATGTTATTCTTCAGTGTCCCTCAGGCTATGGCAGGCTACTACATATTTGGCTGCAAGAGGAGCCATTGCTCCTTCGCCCATTGAGTATTTTTAGTTTTTCCTCTGGGTTTAATAAGTTAACATTTTGAATAAATGTAGTAATTTCTGTGAATAATGAATCTCTTTGTGAGGAATATTGATCACAGTAAAGGAGAAAGTGCATCTCTGTTTCTACCTCCCCTGTCGTGCAGTGACCACATACACGCTCCTCTTTGGGTAGCCATGTCTTTTAATGTCATTTAGCATGTACAGACAATAAAATCAAATCAAATTGTATTTGTCACATGCTTAGTAAACAACAGGTGTAGACTAACAGTGAAATGCTTATTTACAGTCCCGAGTGGATGTGCAGAGGTACGAAGTAAGTCAGGTAGATATGTACATATAGGTAGGGGTAAAGTAACTAGGCAACAGGATAGATTATAAAACAGTAACAGCAGTGTATGTGATGAGTCAAAATAGTGAATGTAAAAAGGGGTCAACGCACATAGTCCAGGTAGCTATTTGGTTAACATAGCTTGGGAGTAGAAGCTGTTCAGGGTCCTGTTGATTCCAGACGTGGGGCGTCTGTACCGCTTGCCGTGCGGTAGCAGAGAAAACAGACTTGGGTGGCTGGATGCATGAACTCCTTCCCGTTTTGGTTGATTGTCCAGGGGAGCCATACTACTAGTTTCACTGCTCCTGTCTCGTTCTCTCAGTGTAACATGGTAAACAGAGATGCTTCAGGAACAGAATTGGCCATTTATCATTCCACAGACGTGAAGGAGTGAACGAGAGGAAGAGACTAGAGGGGAGGAGACGGTGACAGACCCATGTCTACCGTCCGTACCCGAGTCCTTCAAAAAGGCTAGCGGCAGTTTGAAATGTAATCCGTAGTTACAGACAGAAAACAACTTAATGAGTCTACTGGTGTATTTAAAATGGTTGTACAGTACAGTATATTGTTGAGGCCAGGCCACAACACAGAGTTGTTGCCATGTATTAGATCTGGGATTGTGACAGTAACAGTTCATTAAACACCCCCATGTAGTGCTTAGTGACGAACACACGACCTTCCCTCAGATGGATGGTGGTAAAACTTCTCAGGTTCACCAAGGTAAAGGAGCATATAGCAGAGTCCTTCTCAGGTTCACCAAGGTAAAGGAGCATATAGCAGAGTCCTTCTCAGGTTCACCAAGGTAAAGGAGCATATAGCAGAGTCCTTAAGGCTTGAGCTTGTGACTGTTGTTCTCTTCACCCCACGGCGAAATGGGTAGAATTGCAGGAATTGTGGTGGAGGGTCTGTTGTAAGACTACAGGGTCTTAGGGTAGGGCAGTAAGATATGTACCTGTTTGTATAGCAGGGTCTTAGGGTAGGGCAGTAAGATATGTACCTGTTTGTATAGCAGGGTCTTAGGGTAGGGCAGTAAGATATGTACCTGTTTGTATAGCAGGGTCCTGGGCTTATGGCTGTTGTAAGACTACAGGGTCTTAGGGTAGGGCAGTAAGATATGTACCTGTTTGTATAGCAGGGTCTTAGGGTAGGGCAGTAAGATATGTACCTGTTTGTATAGCAGGGTCCTGGGCTTATGGTTGTTGTAAGACTACAGGGTCTTAGGGTAGGGCAGTAAGATATGTACCTGTTTGTATAGCAGGGTCCTGGGGTAGGGCAGTAAGATATGTACCTGTTTGTATAGCAGGGTCTTAGGGTAGGGCAGTAAGATATGTACCTGTTTGTATAGCAGGGTCCTGGGCTTGGGTTTGTGGCTGCTGCTGTCGTGCTGCTGGGCGTAGCAGCGACCCAGAGCCGCCAGGTCCTTCATGATAGAGTTCAGAGCCTCCTCGTCATCTAGAGGAACACAGAGAGACATCACAACATCAGAGCAGGGAACACTGTACTGGGTCAGCCCTACTACAGAGGAACATACATTTACATTTACATTTTAGTCATTTAGCAGACGCTCTTATCCAGAGCGACTTACAGTTAGTGAGTGCATACATTTTTCATACTGGTCCCCCGTGGGAAACGAACCCACAACCCTGGCGTTGCAAGCGCCATGCTCTACCAACTGAGCTACAGGGGACATCAATGACAGAGATCTTATAGAGATGAGAGATGTTATAACTCTACGGACAAAGCTGTTACAGTAATACACCATAGAGTCACAGAGAGAGAGAGAGAGAGAGAGGTTATACTGATGTTATACTACACACAGTGCATTCGGAAAGTATTCAGACCCTTTGCTATGAGACTTCAAATTGAGGTCAGGTCCATCCTGTTTCCATTGATCATCCTTGAAATGTTTCTACAACTTGATTGGAAAGGCACACTCCTGTCTATATAAGGTCCCACAGTTGACAGTGCATGTCAGAGCACAAACCAAGTCATGAGGTCGAAGGAATTGTCTGTAGAGCTCCGAGACAGGATTGTGTCAAGGCACAGATCTGGGGAAGGGTACCAAAAAATGTCTGCAACATTGAAGGTCCCCAAGAATCAATCAATCAATTTTATTTTATATAGCCCTTCGTACATCAGCTAATATCTCGAAGTGCTGTACAGAAACCCAGCCTAAAACCCCAAACAGCTAGTAATGCAGGTGTAGAAGCACGGTGGCTAGGAAAAACTCCCTAGAAAGGCGAAAACCTAGGAAGAAACCTAGAGAGGAACCAGGCTATGAGGGGTGGCCAGTCCTCTTCTGGCTGTGCCGGGTGAAGATTATAACAGAACCATGCCAAGATGTTCAAAAATGTTCATAAGTGACAAGCATGGTCAAATAATAATCAGGAATAAATCTCAGTTGGCTTTTCATAGCCGATCATTAAGAGTTGAAAACAGCAGGTCTGGGACAGGTAGGGGTTCCATAACCGCAGGCAGAACAGTTGAAACTGGAATAGCAGCAAGGCCAGGCGGACTGGGGACAGCAAGGAGTCACCACGGCCGGTAGTCCCGACGTATGGTCCTAGGGCTCAGGTCTCTCAGTTGGCTTTTCATAGCCGATCATTAAGAGTTGAAAACAGCAGGTCTGGGACAGGTAGGGGTTTCGTAGCCGCAGGCAGAACAGTTGAAACTGGAATAGCAGCAAGGCCAGGCGGACTGGGGACAGCAAGGTGTCATCATGCCCGGTAGTCCTGACGTATGGTCCTAGGGCTCAGGTTCTCAGAGAGAAAGAGAGAACGAGAGAATTAGAGAGAGCATACTTAAATTCACACAGGACACTAGATAAGACAGGAGAAGTACTCCAGGTATAACCAACTAACCCCAGCCCCCCGACACATAAACTACTGCAGCATAAATACTGGAGGCTGAGACAGGAGCGGTCCGGAGACACTGTGGCCCCATCCGAAGACACTGTGGCCCCCATGGCCTCCATCATTCTTAAATGGAAGAAGTTTGGAACCACCAAGACTCTTCCTAGAGCTGGCCGCCAGGCCAAACTGAGCAATCAGGAGAGAAGGACCTTGGTCAGGGAGGTGACCAAGAACCCGATGGTCACTCTGACAGAGCTCCAGAGTTCCTCTGTGGATATTGGAGAACCTTCCAGAAGGACAACCATCTCTGCAGCCCTTCACCAATCAGGCCTTTATGGTAGAGTGGCCAGACTAAAGCCACTCCTCAGTAAAAGACCCATGACAGCCCGCTTGGAGTTTGCCAAAAGGCACCTAAAGGACTCTCAGACCATGAGAAACAAAATTCTCTAGTCTGATGAAACCTGGCCTGAATGCCAAGCGTCACATCTGGAGGAACTTGGCACCACCCCTACGGTGAAGCATGGTGGTGGCAGCATCACGCTGTGAGGATGTTTTCAGCGGTAGGGACTGGGAGACTAGTCAGGATCGAGGGAAAGATGAACAGAGCAAAGTACAGAGAGATCCTTGATGAAAGCCTGCTCCAGAGCGCTCAGGACCTCAGACTGGGGCGAAGGTTCACCTTCCAACAGGACAATGACCCTAAGCACACAGCCAAGACAACGCAGAAGTGGCATCAGGACAAGTCTCTGAATGTCCTTGAGTGGCCCAGCCAGAGCCCAGACTTGAACCCGATCTAACATTTCTGGAGATACCTGAAAATAATCTGCAAAGAATGGAAGGAACTCCCCAAATACAGGTGTGCCAAGCTTGTAGCGTCATACCCAAGAAGACTCGAGGCTGTAATCGCTGCCAAAGGTGATTCAACAAAGTACTGAGTAAAGGGTCTGAATACTTACACTACCGGTCAAAAGTTTTACAACACCTACTCATACAAGGGTTTTTCTTTTTTTTGTTAACCTATTTTCTACTATGAATGAAATAACACATATGGAATCATGTAATAACCAAAGAAAGTGTTAAACAAATCAAAATATATTTTATATTTGACATTCTTCAAATAGCCCTTTCAAGGGGTCTGAATACTTTCCGAATGCACTGTATAGAGATGTTGTACTACAGATAGAGATGTTGTACTACAGATAGAGATGTTGTACTACAGATAGAGATGTTGTACTACAGATAGAGATGTTGTACTACAGATAGAGATGTTGTACAACAGATAGAGATGTTATACTACAGATAGAGATGTTGTACTACAGATAGAGATGTTGTACTACAGATAGAGATGTTGTATTACAGATAGAGATGTTACACTACAGATTCTCACATTATTAACCTAAATAGTGATGCCGTACAAGATAATCTAGGCAGAGTAAATTGTTACAGAAAACATAACTAGCTGATTTGAGATAAACGCTAGCCGTCTATGTCCAAACATAGGTCCATCATGTTAATAATATTTTGGTGTCCTGTTCATCTACCAGCTCAGAAAGTAGTGAGGTACCACCTGACCCAGTAGTGTTCCCTGCTCTGATCCCACCTGACCCAGTAGTGTTCCCTGCTCTGATCCCTCCTGACCCAGTACAGTGTTCCCTGCTCTGATCCCACCTGACCCAGTAGTGTTCCCTGCTCTGATCCCACCTGACCCAGTAGTGTTCCCTGCTCTGATCCCACCTGACCCAGTAGTGTTCCCTGCTCTGATCCCACCTGACCCAGTAGTGTTCCCTGCTCTGATCCCACCTGACCCAGTAGTGTTCCCTGCTCTGATCCCACCTGACCCAGTAGTGTTCCCTGCTCTGATCCCACCTGACCCAGTAGTGTTCCCTGCTCTGATCCCACCTGACCCAGTAGTGTTCCCTGCTCTGATCCCACCTGACCCAGTAGTGTTCCCTGCTCTGATCCCACCTGACCCAGTAGTGTTCCCTGCTCTGATCCCACCTGACCCAGTACAGTGTTCCCTGCTCTGATCCCACCTGACCCAGTAGTGTTCCCTGCTCTGATCCCATCTGACCCAGTACAGTGTTCCCTGCTCTGATCCCACCTGACCCAGTACAGTGTTCCCTGCTCTGATCCCACCTGACCCAGTAGTGTTCCCTGCTCTGATCCCACCTGACCCAGTAATGTTCCCTGCTCTGATCCCACCTGACCCAGTAGTGTTCCCTGCTCTGATCCCACCTGACCCAGTAGTGTTCCCTGCTCTGATCCCACCTGACCCAGTACAGTGTTCCCTGCTCTGATCCCACCTGACCCAGTAGTGTTCCCTGCTCTGATCCCATCTGACCCAGTACAGTGTTCCCTGCTCTGATCCCACCTGACCCAGTACAGTGTTCCCTGCTCTGATCCCACCTGACCCAGTACTGTGTTCCCTGCTCTGATCCCACCTGACCCAGTACTGTGTTCCCTGCTCTGATCCCACCTGACCCAGTACTGTGTTCCCTGCTCTGATCCCACTGCTGAAAGAATCCAGTGGGTCAGCTATGACATCATCATCACCACACTGTCACTAGAGACTGCATGGAGTGATCAATCAATCAATCAATCAATTTTATTTTATATAGCCCTTCGTACATCAGCTAATATCTCGAAGTGCTGTACAGAAACCCAGCCTAAAACCCCAAACAGCTAGTAATGCAGGTGTAGAAGCACGGTGGCTAGGAAAAACTCCCTAGAAAGGCCAAAACCTAGGAAGAAACCTAGAGAGGAACCAGGCTATGAGGGGTGGCCAGTCCTCTTCTGGCTGTGCCGGGTGGAGATTATAACAGAACCATGCCAAGATGTTCAAAAATGTTCATAAGTGACAAGCATGGTCAAATAATAATCAGGAATAAATCTCAGTTGGCTTTTCATAGCCGATCATTAAGAGTTGAAAACAGCAGGTCTGGGACAGGTAGGGGGTTCCATAACCGCAGGCAGAACAGTTGAAACTGGAATAGCAGCAAGGCCAGGCGGACTGGGGACAGCAAGGTGTCATCATGCCCGGTAGTCCTGACGTATGGTCCTAGGGCTCAGGTTCTCAGAGAGAAAGAGAGAACGAGAGAATTAGAGAGAGCATACTTAAATTCACACAGGACACTGGATAAGACAGGAGAAGTACTCCAGGTATAACCAACTAACCCCAGCCCCCCGACACATAAACTACTGCAGCATAAATACTGGAGGCTGAGACAGGAGCGGTCCGGAGACACTGTGGCCCCATCCGAAGAAACCCCGGACAGGGCCAAACAGGAAGGATATAACCCCACCCACTCTGCCAAAGCACAGCCCCCGCACCACTAGAGGGGATATCCTCAACCACCAACTTACAATCCTGAGACAAGGCCGAGTATAGCCCACAGAGGTCTCCACCACAGCACAAACCAAGGGGGGCGCCAACCCAGACAGGAAGATCACGTCAGTAACTCAACCCACTCAAGTGACGCACCCCCTCCTAGGGACGGCATGAAAGAGCACCAGCAAGCCAGTGACTCAGCCCCTGTAACAGGGTTAGAGGCAGAGAACCCCAGTGGAGAGAGGGGAACCGGCCTGGCAGAGACAGCAAGGGCTGTTCGTTGCTCCAGAGCCTTTCCGTTCACCTTCACACTCCTGGGCCAGACTACACTCAATCATATGACCTACTGAAGAGATAAGTCTTCAGTAAAGACTTAAAGGTTGAGACCGAGTCTGCGTCTCTCACATGGGTAGGCAGACTGTTCCATAAAAATGGAGATCTATAGGAGAAAGCCCTGCCTCCCGCTGTTTGCTTAGAAATTCTAGGGACAATTAGGAGGCCTGCGTCTTGTGACCGTAGCGTACTGTGATGTCACGAGAGGCTACACAGCTTTCAGCGGGATTGCTCAAGTAGTGCAAGGAGACCAGGTTCAACCAAAACAAGGATTTTATTAAAGGTCTTGGGAAACTAACGAAAGTATAACACAATACTGTTCTCTGGTGGCTCTTAAGGGTTAACAGTTCAGGGATGTCTCTTCCACATCCAAAATCATAACTCTCCCTCGCTCAAATAACTTTTCCCCAGTCTTACTGTCTTCCACGTTGCAGCTAGGGGCCAACCCAGCAAAACGTCCTTCCAAATGTCCCACACGTATTTCCACAGGTGCATATATCCAAAGGTGAGTATTTCCCAAAGGTAAGTATCTCCAAATCCTTATATTCCTCATGGAAGTGGACGTGCAGCACTCTTGTCCTCCAGAGAGCCCAGCTTGGAGACTGTGTCTCTCCCCTTCCCAAACCTTCAGCTCATCAGCTCCTCATTTGTTTCAGCTGCGTGGGAAGATTGGCCATAGAGGGGTGGAGTTCCCGACCATACCAGCAGATGGAGCCATAGCTGTCTGGGTTTGCAGCCACCTCAGGGGGATGTAACGTCCCTCCAGGACACAGCCTCTCGTGACATCACACATCCCCCTCCTCGGGACCGACGTCCTCGTCGGGTAAAGGCAGCGAAGAAGGCATCACGCCGGGAGAGGGCGTCCGCATTGCCGTGGTGCTTGCCAGCCTGCTCTCTCTTCAACTCCTCCACCTCTAGGACCAGGGACTCAGCCTCCTGTTGTCTCTCCTTGAGTTTCTTACTGAACGCATCAGCCTTGGTTTTAGCAGAGTTTAGCTTCTGTTGAGCAGCTTTCAGTTCCTTCTCTCTCTCTGCCTCCGCATTCTTCATCTTGTTCTCCAACACCTTGTACTTCTCCTCTGCCTTCTTCTGGACCTCCTTACTACTGCGCAGGGTCTCCTCACACTCCTCGATGGTCCTGCGCAGCCTCTCCAGCTCCTCCTGTTGCTTATGGAAGGAGCTCTGTTGGAGTTTAGCCTGGAGGATATCTAACTCTTCTGTCTTCATGTCTAACTGTTGCTTTAACAAACGATACCTCTCAGCGGTCCCCTTCAGACCAGACAGTTCTTTGTCCAGATTCTGTAGCTCCGTCTCTGTGTCGGTCTGGGCACCTGCCATCCCTATCAGAGCCCGGGCGGGAGGGAGTAACTCGGAGGATTGCACCGGAGCCTTCCCAGGATGAGTCTTGCCTCTCCGTTTCCGAGGTACTCGGGTTATCCTCTCCTGAGACTCTCTCCAGAGTGGGTAAAAGGCTGGGCAGTCTCGTCCAATTAGGACAGGGACGGGGAGGGAATCAACCACCCCCGCCGTCGTGTGTATGGTTCCCCGTGTGCTGGTCATTGTAAGTTCAGTAATGGGGTATTCTCTGGTGTCCCCATGGACACAGGAAACTGGGAGGACTTTCCCCGGGGTCAGACACGTTGGGCCCACCAAATCCTTACGCACCAGGGTGGCCCGGCTACCAGAATCCAGTAAGGCCTCCACATCATGGTGATTCACAGTTACCGGGCAGGTGGGGGGGTCGATCTGGGCCGCCATCTACGACTCCCAAGAGCGAGGCAAAACGGTGTGTGGGTGCTGAGCTGGAGGACTCCGCAGTGGGCATAGGTTCATCGGCTGGTTTCCCACACTGCCAGGAGATATGTCCCATCTCCCCACACCGGTAACACTGTCGAGTTTCCCCCTCCTGGTGTACTCTTCTTGGACCCGCCTGGTTTCTGGCTCCCCCTGGAGCCGGGATAAGTCCTGACGTGGCTGGGTTCGAGACCTTGGGGTCCTTTGGACGGGTTCTTCCCATTTGTGGTGGGGCCGCCCTCCTGGGGTCTTTTCGGGAAGCATTCAGCATCTCCGCTGTGGCCTGGTACTTTTCCACAGCTTCCACGGTCAGATCAGCCGTGGTCAAGGCCTGTTGACTGATGAACCGTTTTGCCTCATAAGGCAGGGCGCGTAGGTAACGATCCACCACAACGGCCTCCACCACCGCCGCTGCTGTATTCCTCTGCGGATCCAGCCATTTCCCTTGCGATTCGGACAAGTTCATGCATCTGCGCCCGAGGAGGTTGGTCTGGTTGGAAGGTCCAACTGTGAAAGCGCTGGGCCATACCAAACTTTGTGAGTCCATATCTGCTGAGGATCTCAGACTTCAGGGCATCATAGTCAGTAACCTGGTCAGGGCCCAGGTCCCGGACAGCATTCAGCGCTTCCCCGGTTAGAAAGGGGGCTAACAGCCCAACCCACTGTTGCTTGGGCCAGGCTTCCCTAGTGGCCGTGGCCTCAAATGCATGCAGGTATGCCTCAATGTCATCGGTAGCTCCCATCTTAGATATAAAGTCACTTGCCTTTATTGGGCGGGTATTTTGGACCACCCTCTGTCTCTGCAACTGCAATTCCTCTGCCTTCAGAAGGTTGGCTTTCTTTTGCTCCTCCAAGAGAGCCACGTTTGCTTGCATCTGGGCTTGCTGGCCAGCAACAAGGGCTTTCAATATGTCCTCCATTTCAGTCGGCGGGGAGCCTACGGCCAACTTGGAAAACTGGGTGATCAAACCTCGGTATCCTCCTCTGACATGCACTATTAACGCTTGAGCGTGCCTGTATTCTCCACCATCTGTGATGTCACGAGAGGCTACACAGCTTTCAGCGGGATTGCTCAAGTAGTGCAAGGAGACCAGGTTCAACCAAAACAAGGATTTTATTAAAGGTCTTGGGAAACTAACGAAAGTATAACACAATACTGTTCTCTGGTGGCTCTTAAGGGTTAACAGTTCAGGGATGTCTCTTCCACATCCAAAATCATAACTCTCCCTCGCTCAAATAACTTTTCCCCAGTCTTACTGTCTTCCACGTTGCAGCTAGGGGCCAACCCAGCAAAACGTCCTTCCAAATGTCCCACACGTATTTCCACAGGTGCATATATCCAAAGGTGAGTATTTCCCAAAGGTAAGTATCTCCAAATCCTTATATTCCTCATGGAAGTGGACGTGCAGCACTCTTGTCCTCCAGAGAGCCCAGCTTGGAGACTGTGTCTCTCCCCTTCCCAAACCTTCAGCTCATCAGCTCCTCATTTGTTTCAGCTGCGTGGGAAGATTGGCCATAGAGGGGTGGAGTTCCCGACCATACCAGCAGATGGAGCCATAGCTGTCTGGGTTTGCAGCCACCTCAGGGGGATGTAACGTCCCTCCAGGACACAGCCTCTCGTGACATCACAGTACGTATTGGTATGTACGGCAGGACCAACTCGGAAAGATAGGTAGGAGCAAGCCCATGTAACGCTTTATAGGTTAACAGTAAAACCTTGAAATCAGCCCTTGCCTTAACAGGAAGCCAGTGTAGGGAAGCTAGCACTGGAGTAATATGATCAAATTTCTTGGTTCTAGTCAGGATTCTAGCAGCCGTATTTAGCACTAACTGAAGTTTATTTAGTGCTTTATCCGGGTAGCCGGAAAGTAGAGCATTGCAGTAGTCTAACCTAGAAGTAACAAATGCATGGATTAATTTTTCTGCATCATTTTTGGACAGAAAATTTCTGATTTTTGCAATGTTACGTAGATGGAAAAAAGCTGTCCTTGAAACAGTCTTGATATGTTCGTCAAAAGAGAGATCAGGGTCAAGAGTAACGCCGAGGTCCTTCACAGTTTTATTTGAGACGACTTTACAACCATCAAGATGAATTGTCAGATTTAACAGAAGATCTCTTTGTTTCTTGGGACCTAGAACAAGCATCTCTGTTTTGTCCGAGTTTAAAAGTAGAAAGTTTTCAGCCATCCACTTCCTTATGTCTGAAACACAGGCTTCTAGCGAGGGCAATTTTGGGGCTTCACCATGTTTCATTGAAATGTACAGCTGTGTGTCATCCGCATAGCAGTGAAAGTTAACATTATGTTTTCGAATAACATCCCCAAGAGGTAAAATATATAGTGAAAACAATAGTGGTCCTAAAACGGAACCTTGAGGAACACCGAAATGTACAGTTGATTTGTCGGAGGACAGACCATTCACAGAGACAAACTGATATCTTTCCGACAGGTAAGATCTAAACCAGGCCAGAACTTGTCCGTGTAGACCAATTTGGGTTTCCAGTCTCTCCAAAAGAATGTGGTGATCGATGGTGTCAAAGGCAGCACTAAGGTCTAGTAGCACGAGGACAGATGCAGAGCCTCGGTCTGACGCCATTAAAAGGTCATTTACCACCTTCACAAGTGCAGTCTCAGTGCTATGATGGGGTCTAAAACCAGACTGAAGCATTTCGTATACATTGTTTGTCTTCAGAAAGGCAGTGAGTTGCTGCGCAACAGCTTTTTCTAAAATTTTTTGAGAGGAATGGAAGATTCGATATAGGCCGATAGTTTTTTATATTTTCCGGGTCAAGGTTTGGCTTTTTCAAGAGAGGCTTTATCACTGCCACTTTTAGTGAGTTTGGTACACATCCGGTGGATAGAGAGCTGTTTATTATGTTCAACATAGGAGGGCCAAGCACAGGAAGCAGCTCCTTCAGCAGTTTAGTAGGAATAGGATCCAGTATGCAGCTTGAAGGTTTAGAGGCCATGATTATTTTCATCATTGTGTCAAGAGATATAGTACTAAAACACTTAAGTGTCTCTCCCGATCCCAGGCCCTCGCAGAGCTGTGCAGATCCAGGACAGCTAAGCCCTGGAGGAATACGCAGATTCAGCATAGCTCCCGCTCAGCCCAGTCAAAACTGTTCGCTGCTCTGGCACCCCAATGGTGGAACAAGCTCCCTCACGACGCCAGGACAGCGGAGTCACTCACCACCTTCCGGAGACATTTGAAACCCCACCTCTTTAAGGAATACCTGGGATAGGATAAAGTGTTCCTTCTAACCCCCCCCAAATTGTAAAGTGGTTATCCCACTGGCTATAGGGTGAACGCACCAATTTGTGAGTCGCTCTGGCTAAGAGCGTCTGCTAAATGATGTTAATGTGCCCTTGAGCAAGGCACTTAACCCTAATTGCTCCTGTAAGTCGCTCTGGATAAAAGCGTCTGCTAAATGACTAAAATGTAAATGTAATTCAAAGAGGAGTCCGTAATTTGCTTTCTAATGGTCATGATCTTTTCCTCAAAGAAGTTCATGAATTTATTACTGCTGAAGTGAAAGCCATCCTCTCTTGGGGAATGCTGCTTTTTAGTTAGCTTTGCAACAGTATCAAAAATAAATTTTGGATTGTTCTTATTTTCCTCGATTAAGTTGGAAAAGTAGGATGATCGAGCAGCAGTGAGGGCTCTTCGGTACTGCACGGTACTGTCTTTCCAAGCTAGTCGGAAGACTTCCAGTTTGGTGTGGCGCCATTTCCGTTCCAATTTCCTGGAAGCTTGCTTCAAAGCTCGGGTATTTTCTGTATACCAGGGAGCTAGTTTCTTATGACAAATGTTTTTTCGTTTTTAGGGGTGCAACTGCATCTAGGGTATTGCGCAAGGTTAAATTGAGTTCCTCAGTTAAGTGGTTAACTGATTTTTGTCCTCTGACGTCTTTGGGTAGGCAGAAGGAGTCTGGAAGGGCATCAAGGAATTTTTGTGTTGTCTGAGAATTTATAGCACGACTTTTGATGCTCCTTGGTTGGGGTCTGAGCAGATTATTTGTTGCGATTGCAAACGTAATAAAATGGTGGTCCGATAGTCCAGGATTTTGTGGAAAAACATTAAGATCTACAACATTTATTCCATGGGACAAAACTAGGTCCAGAGTATGACTGTGGCAGTGAGTAGGTCCAGAGACATGTTGGACAAAACCCACTGAGTCGATGATGGCTCCGAAAGACTTTTGGAGTGGGTCTGTGGACTTCTCCATGTGAATATTAAAATCACCAAAAATTAGAATATGATCTGCTATGACTACAAGGTCTGATAGGAATTCAGGAAACTCAGAGAGGAACGCTGTATATGGCCCAGGAGGCCTGTAAACAGTAGCTATAAAAAGTGATTGAGTAGGCTGCATAGATTTCATGACTAGAAGCTCAAAAGACGAAAACGCCATTTTTTTTTTGTAAATTGAAATTTGCTATCGTAAATGTTAGCAACACCTCCGCCTTTGCGGGATGCACGGGGAATATGGTCACTAGTGTAACCAGGAGGTGAGGCCTCATTTAACACAGCAAATTCATCAGGCTTAAGCCATGTTTCAGTCAGGCCAATCACATCAAGATTATGATCAGTGATTAGTTCATTGACTATGACTGCCTTTGAAGTGAGGGATCTAACATTAAGTAACCCTATTTTGAGATGTGAGGTATCACGATCTCTTTCAATAATGGCAGGAATGGAGGAGGTCTTTATCCTAATAAGATTGCTAGGGTGAACACCGCCATGTTTAGTTTTGCCCAACCTAGGTCGAGGCACAGACACAGTCTCAATGGGTATGGCTGAGCTGACTACACTGACTGTGCTATTGGCAGACTCCACTAAGCTGGCAGGTTGGCTAACAGCCTGCTGCCTGGCCTGCACCCTATTTCACTGTGGGGCTAGAGGAGTTAGAGCCCTATCTATGTTGGTAGATAAGATGAGAGCACCCCTCCAGCTAGGATGGAGTCCGTCACTCCTCAGCAGGTCAGGCTTGGTCCTGTTTGTGGGTGAGTCCCAGAAAGAGGGCCAATTATCTACAAATTCTATCTTTTGGGAGGGGCAGAAAACAGTTTTCAACCAGCGATTGAGTGCTGAGACTCTGCTGTAGAGCTCGTCACTCCCCCTAACTGGGAGGGGGCCAGAGACAATTACTCGATGCCGACACATCTTTCTAGCTGATTTACACGCTGAAGCTATGTTGCACTTGGTGACCTCTGACTGTTTCATCCTAACATCGTTGGTGCCGACGTGGATAACAATATCTCTATACTCTCTACACTCGCCAGTTTTAGCTTTAGCCAGCACCATCTTTAGATTAGCCTTAACGTCGGTAGCCCTGCCCCCTGGTAAACAGTGTATGATCGCTGGGTGATTCGTTTTAAGTCTAATACTGCGGGTAATGGAGTCGCCAATGACTAAGGTTTTCAATTTGTCAGAGCTAATGGTGGGAGCCTTCGGCGTCTCAGACCCCGTAACGGGAGGAGTAGAGACAAGAGAAGACTCAGACTCAGACTCCGACTCGCTACATAATGGGGAAAACCGGTTGAAAGTTTCTGTCGGCTGAATGAGCAACACCGGTTGAGCATTCCGACAGTATTTCCCTCCAGAAGCCATGAGAAAGTTGTCCGGCTGCGGGGACTGTGCGGGGGGATTTATACTAACGTTACTATCTGTACTTACTGGTGGCACAGACGCTGTTTCTTCCTTTCCTACACTGAAATTACCCTTGCCTAACGATTGCGTCTGAAGCTGGGCTTGTAGCACAGCTATTCTCGCCGTAAGGCGATCGTTCTCCTGTATATTATGAGTACAGCGACTGCAATTAGAAGACATCATGTTAATGTTACTACTTAGCTTCGGCTGTTGAAGATGTTGACGAACCATGTCCAGATAAAGCGTCCGGAGTGAAAAAGTTGAATGAGGGAAAAAAGTTGCGATGGAAAAAGGAAAATAAAGTAAAGTTGGCAGCAAAAACGCACAGGAAAATGACTCTTCTGTCTCGGGATAAAACGTCCGGGGTGAAAAAGTTTAACGAAAAAAGATGAGTGAGGACAAAACTAAAAAGTTGGTAAATTTGTTGAACACAGAGATTGATTAAACGTTTATTAAAAGTAAAACGTGAATAGTTTGGCAGGTAGCCAAGTAGCAACAAACAGCACAGCAGCACGGAGACAATGCGGAAGCGAGACGGAAGTTGTTCCCAACCAGCTTTGCAACAGTCAAACAAACTGATGTCATGCCCTTGGGGCTCAGGGTCTAAAGCTGTACTGTAGCTCTGTTTTTGATCACGAACTGGCTCCACAAATATCGGATGGGGTTTTGTAGACCAAGGATCAAACACTGCATGTAAAACAGAAAGCAAGAGCTTTGAATACAGCATGTAGCTTTATGGTTAAGCTATTCAAAGGGAAATAGAAATCGATGTACCTTTAAAACCAACAGACAGATTTCAAGAACATAGTGATTTAGTTCAGATTATCTCTAACAGATAAAGGTTTCTTTTTACTCTGATTAACTGAACCAAAGTGCCTGTGGCGATTGAGGGGGGGGAGGGGGGGGCAGGGGGGGGTAAAGTCACAGCATACTCCAGCCCCACCCACACTGTTGCTGTTATTAACAGCCCTGCACTGACAGAAACAGACAGGCAGGGTTGAGGTTGAGTTGATGTCTGTCTACAGGCCTAGTACAGATGCAAAGTTTGGTAGCAGAATGATGTTTTGTGCTGTTGGTGCCGTCATTCTGTTACCAAACTTTGCATCTGTACTAGGCCTGTAGACAGACATCAACTCAACCTCAACCCTGCCTGTCTGTTTATTAATCTTTTATTTTTATTGGCCAGTCTGAGATATGGCTTTTTCTTTGCAACTCTGCCTAGAAGGTCAGCATCCCGGAGTCGCCTCTTCACTGTTGACGTTGAGACTGGTGTTTTGCGGGTACTATTTAATGAAGCTGCCAGTTGAGGACCTGTGAGGCGCCTGTTTCTCAAACTAGACACTAATGTATTTGTCCTCTTGATCAGTTGTGCACCGGGGCCTCCCACTCCTCTTTCTATTCTGGTTAGAGACAGTTTGCGCTGTTCTGTGAAGGGAGTAGTACACAGCGTTGTACGAGATCTTCAGTTTCTTGACAATTTCTCGCATGGAATAGCCTTCATTTCTCAGAACAAGAATAGACTGACGAGTTTCAGAAGAAAGTTATTCGTTTCTGGCCATTTTGAGCCTGTAATCGAACCCGCAATTGCTGATGCTCCAGATACTCAACTAGTCTCAAGAAGGCCAGTTGTATTGCTTCTTTAATCAGCACAACAGTTTTCAGCTGTGCTAACATAATTGCAAAAGGGTTTTAGAATGATCAATTAGCCTTTTAAAATGATAAACTTGGATTAGCAAACACAATGTGCCATTGGAACACAGGACTGATGGTTGCTGATAATGGGCCTCTGTACGCCTATGTACAGTGAGGGAAAAAGTATTTGATCCCCTGCTGATTTTGTACGTTTGCCCACTGACAAAGAAATGATCAGTCTATAATTTTAATGGTAAGTTTATTTGAACAGTGAGAGACAGAATAACAACAAAAGAATCCAGAAAAATGCATGTAAAAAATGTTATAAATTGATTTGCATTTTAATGAGGGAAATAAGTATTTGACCCCTCTGCAAAACATGACTTAGTACTTGGTGGCAAAACCCTTGTTGGCAATCACAGAGGTCAGACGTTTCTTGTAGTTGGCCACCAGGTTTGCACACATCTCAGGAGGGATTTTGTCCCACTCCTCTTTGCAGATCTTCTCCAAGTCATTAAGGTTTCGAGGCTGACGTTTGGCAACTCGAACCTTCAGCTCCCTCCACAGATTTTCTATGGGATTAAGGTCTGGAGACTGGCTAGGCCACTCCAGGACCTTAATGTGCTTCTTCTTGAGCCACTCCTTTGTGTCCTTGGCCATATGTTTTGGGTCATTGTCATGCTGGAATACCCATCCATGACCCATCTTAAATGCCCTGGCTGAGGGAAGGAGGTTCTCACCCTAGATTTGACGGTACATGGCCCCGTCCATCGTCCCTTTGATGCGATGAAGTTGTCCTGTCCCCTTAGCAGAAAAACACCCCCAAAGCATAATGTTTCCACCTCCATGTTTGACGGTGGGGATGGTGTTCTTGGGGTCATAGGTAGCATTCCTCCTCCTCCAAACACGGCGAGTTGAGTTGATGCCAAAGAGCTCGATTTTGGTCTCATCTGACCACAACACTTTCACCCAGTTCTCCTCTGAATCATTCAGATGTTCATTGGCAAACTTCAGACGGGCCTGTATATGTGCTTTCTTGAGCAGGGGGGACCTTGCGGGCGCTGCAGGATTTCAGTCCTTCACGGCGTAGTGTGTTACCAATTGTTTTCTTGGTGACTATGGTCCCAGCTGCCTTGAGATCATTGACAAGATCCTCCCGTGTAGTTCTGGGCTGATTCCTCACCGTTCTCATGATCATTGCAACTCCACGAGGTGAGATCTTGCATGGAGCCCCAGGCCGAGGGAGATTGACAGTTATTTTGTGTTTCTTCAATTTGCGAATAATCGCACCAACTGATGTCACCTTCTCACCAAGCTGCTTGGCGATGGTCTTGTAGCCCATTTCAGCCTTGTGTAGGTCTACAATCTTGTCCCTGACATCCTTGGAGAACTCGTTGGTCTTGGCCACGGTGGAGAGTTTGGAATCTGATTGATTGATTACTTCTGTGGACAGGTTTCTTTTATACAGGTAACAAACTGAGATTAGGAGCACTCCCTTTAAGAGTGTGCTCCTAATCTCAGCTCGTTACCTGTATAAAAGACACCTGGGAGCCAGAAATCTTTCTGATTGAGAGGGGGTCAAATACTTATTTCCCTCATTAAAATGCAAATCAATTGATAACATTTTTGACATGCGTTTTTCTGGATTTTTTTGTTGTTATTCTGTCTCTCACTGTTCAAATAAACCTACCATTAAAATTATAGACTGATCATGTCTTTGTTAGTGGGCAAACGTACAAAATCAGCAGGGGATCAAATACTTTTTTCACCTCACTGTAGATATTCCATAAAAAATCTGCTGTTTCCAGCTACAATAGCCATTTACAACATTAACAATGTCTACACTGTATTTCTGATCAATTTGATGTTATTTTAATAGACAAAAAAACTGATTTTCTTTCGAAAACAAGGACATTTCTAAGTGAGCCCAAACTTTTGAACGGTAGTATAGCTAAATATCTACTGCATATTTGACTGCTAAGTAACATAGCTAGATATCTACTGCTATGCTACTGGGTAGACTAGTAACATAGCTAGATATCTACTGCTATGCTACTGGGTACATTAGTAATATAGCTAGATATCTACTGCTATGCTACTGGGTAGACTATAGTAATATAGCTAGATATCTACTGCTATGCTACTGGGTAGACTATAGTAATATAGCTAGATATCTACTGCTATGCTACTGGGTAGACTATAGTAATATAGCTAGATATCTACTGCTATGCTACTGGGTAGACTATAGTAATACAGCTAGATATCTACTGCTATGCTACTGGGTAGACTATAGTAATATAGCTAGATATCTACTGCTATGCTACTGGGTAGACTATAGTAATATAGCTAGATATCTACTGCTATGCTACTGGGTAGATTAGTAATATAGCTAGATATCTACTGCTATGCTACTGGGTAGATTAGTAATATAGCTAGATATCTACTGCTATGCTACTGGGTAGATTAGTAATATAGCTAGATATCTACTGCTATGCTACTGGGTAGACTATAGTAATATAGCTAGATATCTACTGCTATGCTACTGGGTAAACTATAGTAATATAGCTAGATATCTACTGCTATGCTACTGGATAGATTAGTAATATAGCTAGATATCTACTGCTATGCTACTGGGTAGATTAGTAATATAGCTAGATATCTACTGCTATGCTACTGGGTAGACTATAGTAATATAGCTAGATATCTACTGCTATGCTACTGGATAGATTAGTAATATAGCTAGATATCTACTGCTATGCTACTGGGTAGATTAGTAATATAGCTAGATATCTACTGCTATGCTACTGGGTAGACTATAGTAATATAGCTAGATATCTACTGCTATGCTACTGGATAGATTAGTAATATAGCTAGATATCTACTGCTATGCTACTGGGTAGATTAGTAATATAGCTAGATATATATCTACTGCTATGCTACTGGGTAGACTATAGTAATATAGCTAGATATCTACTGCTATGCTACTGGGTAGATTAGTAATATAGCTAGATATCTACTGCTATGCTACTGGGTAGATTAGTAATATAGCTAGATATCTACTGCTATGCTACTGGGTAGATTAGTAATATAGCTAGATATCTACTGCTATGCTACTGGGTAGATTAGTAATATAGCTAGATATCTACTGCTATGCTACTGGGTAGATTAGTAATATAGCTAGATATCTACTGCTATGCTACTGGGTAGACTATAGTAATACAGCTAGAAAACTACTGCTATGCTACTGGGTAGACTATAGTAATACAGCTAGATATCTACTGCTATGCTACTGGGTAGAATAGTAATATAGCTAGATATCTACTGCTATGCTACTGGGTAGACTATAGTAATATAGCTAGATATCTACTGCTATGCTACTTGGTAGATTAGTAATATAGCTAGATATCTACTGCTATGCTACTGGGTAGACTATAGTAATATAGCTAGATATCTACTGCTATGCTACTGGGTAGATTAGTAATATAGCTAGATATCTACTGCTATGCTACTGGGTAGACTATAGTAATATAGCTAGATATCTACTGCTATGCTACTGGGTAGATTAGTAATATAGCTAGATATCTACTGCTATGCTACTGGGTAGATTAGTAATATAGCTAGATATCTACTGCTATGCTACTGGGTAGACTATAGTAATATAGCTAGATATCTACTGCTATGCTACTGGGTAGACTATAGTAATATAGCTAGATATCTACTGCTATGCTACTGGGTAGACTATAGTAATATAGCTAGATATCTACTGCTATGCTACTGGGTAGATTAGTAATATAGCTAGATATCTACTGCTATGCTACTGGGTAGACTATAGTAATATAGCTAGATATCTACTGCTATGCTACTGGGTAGACTATAGTAATATAGCTAGATATCTACTGCTATGCTACTGGGTAGATTAGTAATATAGCTAGATATCTACTGCTATGCTACTGGGTAGACTATAGTAATATAGCTAGATATCTACTGCTATGCTACTGGGTAGACTATAGTAATATAGCTAGATATCTACTGCTATGCTACTGGGTAGACTATAGTAATATAGCTAGATATCTACTGCTATGCTACTGGGTAGATTAGTAATATAGCTAGATATCTACTGCTATGCTACTGGGTAGATTAGTAATATAGCTAGATATCTACTGCTATGCTACTGGGTAGACTATAGTAATATAGCTAGATATCTACTGCTATGCTACTGGGTAGATTAGTAATATAGCTAGATATCTACTGCTATGCTACTGGGTAGATTAGTAATATAGCTAGATATCTACTGCTATGCTACTGGGTAGACTATAGTAATATAGCTAGATATCTACTGCTATGCTACTGGGTAGACTATAGTAATATAGCTAGATATCTACTGCTATGCTACTGGGTAGACTATAGTAATATAGCTAGATATCTACTGCTATGCTACTGGGTAGACTATAGTAATATAGCTAGATATCTACTGCTATGCTACTGGGTAGATTAGTAATATAGCTAGATATCTACTGCTATGCTACTGGGTAGATTAGTAATATAGCTAGATATCTACTGCTATGCTACTGGGTAGACTATAGTAATATAGCTAGATATCTACTGCTATGCTACTGGGTAGACTATAGTAATATAGCTAGATATCTACTGCTATGCTACTGGGTAGATTAGTAATATAGCTAGATATCTACTGCTATGCTACTGGGTAGATTAGTAATATAGCTAGATATCTACTGCTATGCTACTGGGTAGACTATAGTAATATAGCTAGATATCTACTGCTATGCTACTGGGTAGACTATAGTAATATAGCTAGATATCTACTGCTATGCTACTGGGTAGATTAGTAATATAGCTAGATATCTACTGCTATGCTACTGGGTAGACTATAGTAATATAGCTAGATATCTACTGCTATGCTACTGGGTAGACTATAGTAATATAGCTAGATATCTACTGCTATGCTACTGGGTAGATTAGTAATATAGCTAGATATCTACTGCTATGCTACTGGGTAGATTAGTAATATAGCTAGAAAACTACTGCTATGCTACTGGGTAGACAATAGTAATATAGCTAGATATCTACTGCTATGCTACTGGGTAGACTATAGTAATATAGCTAGATATCTACTGCTATGCTACTGGGTAGATTAGTAATATTGCTAGATATCTACTGCTATGCTACTGGGTAGACTATAGTAATATAGCTAGATATCTACTGCTATGCTACTGGGTAGACTATAGTAATATAGCTAGATATCTACTGCTATGCTACTGGGTAGACTATAGTAATATAGCTAGATATCTACTGCTATGCTACTGGGTAGATTAGTAATATTGCTAGATATCTACTGCTATGCTACTGGGTAGACTATAGTAATATAGCTAGATATCTACTGCTATGCTACTGGGTAGACTATAGTAATATAGCTAGATATCTACTGCTATGCTACTGGGTAGACTATAGTAATACAGCTAGAAAACTACTGCTATGCTACTGGGTAGACTATAGTAATACAGCTAGATATCTACTGCTATGCTACTGGGTAGAATAGTAATATAGCTAGATATCTACTGCTATGCTACTGGGTAGACTATAGTAATATAGCTAGATATCTACTGCTATGCTACTTGGTAGATTAGTAATATAGCTAGATATCTACTGCTATGCTACTGGGTAGACTATAGTAATATAGCTAGATATCTACTGCTATGCTACTGGGTAGATTAGTAATATAGCTAGATATCTACTGCTATGCTACTGGGTAGACTATAGTAATATAGCTAGATATCTACTGCTATGCTACTGGGTAGATTAGTAATATAGCTAGATATCTACTGCTATGCTACTGGGTAGATTAGTAATATAGCTAGATATCTACTGCTATGCTACTGGGTAGACTATAGTAATATAGCTAGATATCTACTGCTATGCTACTGGGTAGATTAGTAATATAGCTAGATATCTACTGCTATGCTACTGGGTAGATTAGTAATATAGCTAGATATCTACTGCTATGCTACTGGGTAGACTATAGTAATATAGCTAGATATCTACTGCTATGCTACTGGGTAGACTATAGTAATATAGCTAGATATCTACTGCTATGCTACTGGGTAGACTATAGTAATATAGCTAGATATCTACTGCTATGCTACTGGGTAGATTAGTAATATAGCTAGATATCTACTGCTATGCTACTGGGTAGACTATAGTAATATAGCTAGATATCTACTGCTATGCTACTGGGTAGACTATAGTAATATAGCTAGATATCTACTGCTATGCTACTGGGTAGATTAGTAATATAGCTAGATATCTACTGCTATGCTACTGGGTAGATTAGTAATATAGCTAGATATCTACTGCTATGCTACTGGGTAGATTAGTAATATAGCTAGATATCTACTGCTATGCTACTGGGTAGACTATAGTAATATAGCTAGATATCTACTGCTATGCTACTGGGTAGACTATAGTAATATAGCTAGATATCTACTGCTATGCTACTGGGTAGACTATAGTAATATAGCTAGATATCTACTGCTATGCTACTGGGTAGATTAGTAATATAGCTAGATATCTACTGCTATGCTACTGGGTAGATTAGTAATATAGCTAGATATCTACTGCTATGCTACTGGGTAGACTATAGTAATATAGCTAGATATCTACTGCTATGCTACTGGGTAGATTAGTAATATAGCTAGATATCTACTGCTATGCTACTGGGTAGATTAGTAATATAGCTAGATATCTACTGCTATGCTACTGGGTAGATTAGTAATATAGCTAGATATCTACTGCTATGCTACTGGGTAGACTATAGTAATATAGCTAGATATCTACTGCTATGCTACTGGGTAGACTATAGTAATATAGCTAGATATCTACTGCTATGCTACTGGGTAGACTATAGTAATATAGCTAGATATCTACTGCTATGCTACTGGGTAGATTAGTAATATAGCTAGATATCTACTGCTATGCTACTGGGTAGATTAGTAATATAGCTAGATATCTACTGCTATGCTACTGGGTAGACTATAGTAATATAGCTAGATATCTACTGCTATGCTACTGGGTAGATTAGTAATATAGCTAGATATCTACTGCTATGCTACTGGGTAGATTAGTAATATAGCTAGATATCTACTGCTATGCTACTGGGTAGACTATAGTAATATAGCTAGATATCTACTGCTATGCTACTGGGTAGATTAGTAATATAGCTAGATATCTACTGCTATGCTACTGGGTAGATTAGTAATATAGCTAGATATCTACTGCTATGCTACTGGGTAGACTATAGTAATATAGCTAGATATCTACTGCTATGCTACTGGGTAGACTATAGTAATATAGCTAGATATCTACTGCTATGCTACTGGGTAGATTAGTAATATAGCTAGATATCTACTGCTATGCTACTGGGTAGATTAGTAATATAGCTAGATATCTACTGCTATGCTACTGGGTAGACTATAGTAATATAGCTAGATATCTACTGCTATGCTACTGGGTAGATTAGTAATATAGCTAGATATCTACTGCTATGCTACTGGGTAGATTAGTAATATAGCTAGATATCTACTGCTATGCTACTGGGTAGATTAGTAATATAGCTAGATATCTACTGCTATGCTACTGGGTAGACTATAGTAATATAGCTAGATATCTACTGCTATGCTACTGGGTAGACTATAGTAATATAGCTAGATATCTACTGCTATGCTACTGGGTAGATTAGTAATACAGCTAGATATCTACTGCTATGCTACTGGGTAGATTAGTAATATAGCTAGATATCTACTGCTATGCTACTGGGTAGATTAGTAATATAGCTAGATATCTACTGCTATGCTACTGGGTAGACTATAGTAATATAGCTAGATATCTACTGCTATGCTACTGGGTAGACTATAGTAATATAGCTAGATATCTACTGCTATGCTACTGGGTAGACTATAGTAATATAGCTAGATATCTACTGCTATGCTACTGGGTAGATTAGTAATATAGCTAGATATCTACTGCTATGCTACTGGGTAGACTATAGTAATATAGCTAGATATCTACTGCTATGCTACTGGGTAGACTATAGTAATATAGCTAGATATCTACTGCTATGCTACTGGGTAGATTAGTAATATAGCTAGATATCTACTGCTATGCTACTGGGTAGACTATAGTAATATAGCTAGATATCTACTGCTATGCTACTGGGTAGATTAGTAATATAGCTAGATATCTACTGCTATGCTACTGGGTAGACTATAGTAATATAGCTAGATATCTACTGCTATGCTACTGGGTAGATTAGTAATATAGCTAGATATCTACTGCTATGCTACTGGGTAGATTAGTAATATAGCTAGAAAACTACTGCTATGCTACTGGGTAGACAATAGTAATATAGCTAGATATCTACTGCTATGCTACTGGGTAGACTATAGTAATATAGCTAGATATCTACTGCTATGCTACTGGGTAGATTAGTAATATTGCTAGATATCTACTGCTATGCTACTGGGTAGACTATAGTAATATAGCTAGATATCTACTGCTATGCTACTGGGTAGACTATAGTAATATAGCTAGATATCTACTGCTATGCTACTGGGTAGACTATAGTAATATAGCTAGATATCTACTGCTATGCTACTGGGTAGATTAGTAATATTGCTAGATATCTACTGCTATGCTACTGGGTAGACTATAGTAATATAGCTAGATATCTACTGCTATGCTACTGGGTAGATTAGTAATATAGCTAGATATCTACTGCTATGCTACTGGGTAGATTAGTAATATAGCTAGAAAACTACTGCTATGCTACTGGGTAGACAATAGTAATATAGCTAGATATCTACTGCTATGCTACTGGGTAGACTATAGTAATATAGCTAGATATCTACTGCTATGCTACTGGGTAGATTAGTAATATTGCTAGATATCTACTGCTATGCTACTGGGTAGACTATAGTAATATAGCTAGATATCTACTGCTATGCTACTGGGTAGACTATAGTAATATAGCTAGATATCTACTGCTATGCTACTGGGTAGACTATAGTAATATAGCTAGATATCTACTGCTATGCTACTGGGTAGATTAGTAATATTGCTAGATATCTACTGCTATGCTACTGGGTAGACTATAGTAATATAGCTAGATATCTACTGCTATGCTACTGGGTAGACTATAGTAATATAGCTAGATATCTACTGCTATGCTACTGGGTAGACTATAGTAATACAGCTAGAAAACTACTGCTATGCTACTGGGTAGACTATAGTAATACAGCTAGATATCTACTGCTATGCTACTGGGTAGAATAGTAATATAGCTAGATATCTACTGCTATGCTACTGGGTAGACTATAGTAATATAGCTAGATATCTACTGCTATGCTACTTGGTAGATTAGTAATATAGCTAGATATCTACTGCTATGCTACTGGGTAGACTATAGTAATATAGCTAGATATCTACTGCTATGCTACTGGGTAGATTAGTAATATAGCTAGATATCTACTGCTATGCTACTGGGTAGACTATAGTAATATAGCTAGATATCTACTGCTATGCTACTGGGTAGATTAGTAATATAGCTAGATATCTACTGCTATGCTACTGGGTAGATTAGTAATATAGCTAGATATCTACTGCTATGCTACTGGGTAGACTATAGTAATATAGCTAGATATCTACTGCTATGCTACTGGGTAGATTAGTAATATAGCTAGATATCTACTGCTATGCTACTGGGTAGATTAGTAATATAGCTAGATATCTACTGCTATGCTACTGGGTAGACTATAGTAATATAGCTAGATATCTACTGCTATGCTACTGGGTAGACTATAGTAATATAGCTAGATATCTACTGCTATGCTACTGGGTAGACTATAGTAATATAGCTAGATATCTACTGCTATGCTACTGGGTAGATTAGTAATATAGCTAGATATCTACTGCTATGCTACTGGGTAGACTATAGTAATATAGCTAGATATCTACTGCTATGCTACTGGGTAGACTATAGTAATATAGCTAGATATCTACTGCTATGCTACTGGGTAGATTAGTAATATAGCTAGATATCTACTGCTATGCTACTGGGTAGATTAGTAATATAGCTAGATATCTACTGCTATGCTACTGGGTAGATTAGTAATATAGCTAGATATCTACTGCTATGCTACTGGGTAGACTATAGTAATATAGCTAGATATCTACTGCTATGCTACTGGGTAGACTATAGTAATATAGCTAGATATCTACTGCTATGCTACTGGGTAGACTATAGTAATATAGCTAGATATCTACTGCTATGCTACTGGGTAGATTAGTAATATAGCTAGATATCTACTGCTATGCTACTGGGTAGATTAGTAATATAGCTAGATATCTACTGCTATGCTACTGGGTAGACTATAGTAATATAGCTAGATATCTACTGCTATGCTACTGGGTAGATTAGTAATATAGCTAGATATCTACTGCTATGCTACTGGGTAGATTAGTAATATAGCTAGATATCTACTGCTATGCTACTGGGTAGACTATAGTAATATAGCTAGATATCTACTGCTATGCTACTGGGTAGACTATAGTAATATAGCTAGATATCTACTGCTATGCTACTGGGTAGACTATAGTAATATAGCTAGATATCTACTGCTATGCTACTGGGTAGATTAGTAATATAGCTAGATATCTACTGCTATGCTACTGGGTAGATTAGTAATATAGCTAGATATCTACTGCTATGCTACTGGGTAGACTATAGTAATATAGCTAGATATCTACTGCTATGCTACTGGGTAGACTATAGTAATATAGCTAGATATCTACTGCTATGCTACTGGGTAGATTAGTAATATAGCTAGATATCTACTGCTATGCTACTGGGTAGACTATAGTAATATAGCTAGATATCTACTGCTATGCTACTGGGTAGACTATAGTAATATAGCTAGATATCTACTGCTATGCTACTGGGTAGATTAGTAATATAGCTAGATATCTACTGCTATGCTACTGGGTAGACTATAGTAATATAGCTAGATATCTACTGCTATGCTACTGGGTAGATTAGTAATATAGCTAGATATCTACTGCTATGCTACTGGGTAGACTATAGTAATATAGCTAGATATCTACTGCTATGCTACTGGGTAGATTAGTAATATAGCTAGATATCTACTGCTATGCTACTGGGTAGATTAGTAATATAGCTAGAAAACTACTGCTATGCTACTGGGTAGACAATAGTAATATAGCTAGATATCTACTGCTATGCTACTGGGTAGACTATAGTAATATAGCTAGATATCTACTGCTATGCTACTGGGTAGATTAGTAATATTGCTAGATATCTACTGCTATGCTACTGGGTAGACTATAGTAATATAGCTAGATATCTACTGCTATGCTACTGGGTAGACTATAGTAATATAGCTAGATATCTACTGCTATGCTACTGGGTAGACTATAGTAATATAGCTAGATATCTACTGCTATGCTACTGGGTAGATTAGTAATATTGCTAGATATCTACTGCTATGCTACTGGGTAGACTATAGTAATATAGCTAGATATCTACTGCTATGCTACTGGGTAGACTATAGTAATATAGCTAGATATCTACTGCTATGCTACTGGGTAGACTATAGTAATATAGCTAGATATCTACTGCTATGCTACTGGGTAGACTATAGTAATATAGCTAGATATCTACTGCTATGCTACTGGGTAGATTAGTAATATTGCTAGATATCTACTGCTATGCTACTGGGTAGACTATAGTAATATAGCTAGATATCTACTGCTATGCTACTGGGTAGACTATAGTAATATAGCTAGATATCTACTGCTATGCTACTGGGTAGATTAGTAATATAGCTAGATATCTACTGCTATGCTACTGGGTAGACTATAGTAATATAGCTAGATATCTACTGCTATGCTACTGGGTAGATTAGTAATATAGCTAGATATCTACTGCTATGCTACTGGGTAGATTAGTAATATAGCTAGAAAACTACTGCTATGCTACTGGGTAGACTATAGTAATATAGCTAGATATCTACTGCTATGCTACTGGGTAGACTATAGTAATATAGCTAGATATCTACTGCTATGCTACTGGGTAGATTAGTAATATATCTAGATATCTACTGCTATGCTACTGGGTAGACTATATTCAATTCAATTCAATTCAATTTTATTTTATATAGCCCTTCTTACATCAGCTAATATCTCGAAGTGCTGTACAGAAACCCAGCCTAAAACCCCAAACAGCTAGTAATGCAGGTGTAGAAGCACGGTGGCTAGGAAAAACTCCCTAGAAAGGCGAAAACCTAGGAAGAAACCTAGAGAGGAACCAGGCTATGAGGGGTGGCCAGTCCTCTTCTGGCTGTGCCGGGTGAAGATTATAACAGAACCATGCCAAGATGTTCAAAAATGTTCATAAGTGACAAGCATGGTCAAATAATAAATCAGGAATAAATCTCAGTTGGCTTTTCATAGCCGATCATTAAGAGTTGAAAACAGCAGGTCTGGGACAGGTAGGGGTTCCATAACCGCAGGCAGAACAGTTGAAACTGGAATAGCAGCAAGGCCAGGCGAACTGGGGACAGCAAGGAGTCACCACGGCCGGTAGTCCCGACGTATGGTCCTAGGGCTCAGGTCTCTCAGTTGGCTTTTCATAGCCGATCATTAAGAGTTGAAAACAGCAGGTCTGGGACAGGTAGGGGTTTCGTAACCGCAGGCAGAACAGTTGAAACTGGAATAGCAGCAAGGCCAGGCGGACTGGGGACAGCAAGGTGTCATCATGCCCGGTAGTCCTGACGTATGGTCCTAGGGCTCAGGTTCTCAGAGAGAAAGAGAGAACGAGAGAATTAGAGAGAGCATACTTAAATTCACACAGGACACTGGATAAGACAGGAGAAGTACTCCAGGTATAACCAACTAACCCCAGCCCCCCGACACATAAACTACTGCAGCATAAATACTGGAGGCTGAGACAGGAGCGGTCCGGAGACACTGTGGCCCCATCCGAAGAAACCCCGGACAGGGCCAAACAGGAAGGATATAACCCCACCCACTCTGCCAAAGCACAGCCCCCGCACCACTAGAGGGATATCCTCAACCACCAACTTACAATCCTGAGACAAGGCCGAGTATAGCCCACAGAGGTCTCCACCACAGCACAAACCAAGGGGGGGCGCCAACCCAGACAGGAAGATCACGTCAGTAACTCAACCCACTCAAGTGACGCACCCCTCCCAGGGACGGCATGAAAGAGCACCAGCAAGCCAGTGACTCAGCCCCTGCAACAGGGTTAGAGGCAGAGAACCCCAGTGGAGAGGGGAACCGGCCCGGCAGAGACAGCAAGGGCTGTTCGTTGCTCCAGAGCCTTTCCGTTCACCTTCACACTCCTGGGCCAGACTACACTCAATCATATGACCTACTGAAGAGATAAGTCTTCAGTAAAGACTTAAAGGTTGAGACCGAGTCTGCGTCTCTCACATGGGTAGGCAGACTGATCCATAATAGTAATATAGCTAGATATCTACTGCTATGCTACTGGGTAGACTATAGTAAAATAGCTAGATATCTACTGCTATACTACTGGGTAGACTATAGTAATATAGTTAGATATCTACTGCTATGCTACTGGGTAGACTATAGTAATATAGCTAGATATCTACTGCTATGCTACTGGGTAGACTATAGTAATATAGCTAGATATCTACTGCTATGCTACTGGGTAGATTAGTAATATAGCTAGATATCTACTGCTATGCTACTGGGTAGACTATAGTAATATAGCTAGATATCTACTGCTATGCTACTGGGTAGACTATAGTAATATAGCTAGATATCTACTGCTATGCTACTGGGTAGATTAGTAATATAGCTAGATATCTACTGCTATGCTACTGGGTAGACTATAGTAATATAGCTAGATATCTACTGCTATGCTACTGTGTAGACTATAGTAATATAGCTAGATATCTACTGCTATGCTACTGGGTAGACTATAGTAATATAGCTAGATATCTACTGCTATGCTACTGGGTAGATTAGTAATATTGCTAGATATCTACTGCTATGCTACTGGGTAGACTATAGTAATATAGCTAGATATCTACTGCTATGCTACTGGGTAGATTAGTAATATAGCTAGATATCTACTGCTATGCTACTGGGTAGATTAGTAATATAGCTAGATATCTTAGCCTCCCGAGTGGCGCAGTGGTCTAAGGCACTGCATCGCAGTATAGGCTCTGTCGTAGCCGGCCGTGACCGGGAGACCCATGGGGCGGCGCACAATTGGCCCAGCGTCGTCCAGGGTAGGGGAGGGAATGGCCGGCAGGGATGTTGGTAGATCATGGCGTTTGCAACGCCAGGGTTGTGGGTTCGATTCCCACGGGGGGCCAGTATGAAAAAATATAATATAATATATGCACTCACTAACTGTAATTCGCTCTGGATAAATGACAAAAAAAAAATGTATATATATATATATTTTTTTTTTGTCATTTATCCAGAGCGATTTACAGTTAGTGAGTGCATACATTATATTTTATTTATTCATACTGGCCCCCCATATATATATCTAGTGCTATGTTACTGGGTAGATTAGTAACATAGCTAGATATCTACTGCTATGCTACTGGGTAGACTATAGTAACATAGCTAGATATCTACTGCTATGCTACTGGGAAGACTATAGTAATATAGCTAGATATCTACTGCTATGCTACTGGGTAGATTAGTAATATAGCTAGATATCTACTGCTATGCTACTGGGTAGACTATAGTAATATAGCTAGATATCTACTGCTATGCTACTGGGTAGACAATAGTAATATAGCTAGATATCTACTGCTATGCTACTGGGTAGATTAGTAATATTGCTAGATATCTACTGCTATGCTACTGGGTAGACTATAGTAATATAGCTAGATATCTACTGCTATGCTACTGGGTAGACTATAGTAATATAGCTAGATATCTACTGCTATGCTACTGGGTAGACTATAGTAATATAGCTAGATATCTACTGCTATGCTACTGGGTAGATTAGTAATATTGCTAGATATCTACTGCTATGCTACTGGGTAGACTATAGTAATATAGCTAGATATCTACTGCTATCCTACTGGGTAGACTATAGTAATATAGCTAGATATCTACTGCTATGCTACTGGGTAGACTATAGTAATATAGCTAGATATCTACTGCTATGCTACTGAGTAGACTATAGTAATATAGCTAGATATCTACTGCTATGCTACTGGGTAGATTAGTAATATTGCTAGATATCTACTGCTATGCTACTGGGTAGACTATAGTAATATAGCTAGATATCTACTGCTATCCTACTGGGTAGACTATAGTAATATAGCTAGATATCTACTGCTATGCTACTGGGTAGACTATAGTAATATAGCTAGATATCTACTGCTATGCTACTGGGTAGATTAGTAATATTGCTAGATATCTACTGCTATGCTACTGGGTAGACTATAGTAATATAGCTAGATATCTACTGCTATGCTACTGGGTAGACTATAGTAATATAGCTAGATATCTACTGCTATGCTACTGGGTAGATTAGTAATATAGCTAGATATCTACTGCTATGCTACTGGGTAGATTAGTAATATAGCTAGAAAACTACTGCTATGCTACTGGGTAGACTATAGTAATATAGCTAGATATCTACTGCTATGCTACTGGGTAGACTATAGTAATATAGCTAGATATCTACTGCTATGCTACTGGGTAGATTAGTAATATTGCTAGATATCTACTGCTATGCTACTGGGTAGACTATAGTAATATAGCTAGATATCTACTGCTATGCTACTGGGTAGACTATAGTAATATAGCTAGATATCTACTGCTATGCTACTGGGTAGACTATAGTAATATAGCTAGATATCTACTGCTATGCTACTGGGTAGATTAGTAATATAGCTAGATATCTACTGCTATGCTACTGGGTAGACTATAGTAATATAGCTAGATATCTACTGCTATGCTACTGGGTAGACTATAGTAATATAGCTAGATATCTACTGCTATGCTACTGGGTAGATTAGTAATATTGCTAGATATCTACTGCTATGCTACTGGGTAGACTATAGTAATATAGCTAGATATCTACTGCTATGCTACTGGGTAGATAAGTAACATAGATCTATATGCTATAATGCTATGTTACTGGGTAGACTATGGGCCTGTGTACATAACACTGTAAGCTATTTAAGAGTCCAAACTACATATTGTCAGTGTCATCACACAGGAATGCCACAGAGGCCAGATATGCATCAGCCAGTTTATGATCCTTTCTCTGCAGGTCACTCTAATGTACACTAAGGTCAGCTTCCCCTGGACTGGCCTGGTGGTTGGGAGGCATAAGGCTGATTAAATGCTGCTGCATGGTGTAACATGGGAAACAGGCTGAGTGTGTGTGTGCTGTAAGTTCTCATGCTACTCACCCATGTTTACTGTCATCATCAGGAAGTGATCTTGTTGAACTCAGAGCTCAACTCCTCTGGTCTGGCGGCTTTGAGCTCAACTCCTCTGGTCTGGCTGCTCTGAGCTCAACTCCTCTGGCCTGGCGACTCTGAGCTCAACTCCTCTGGCCTGGCGACTCTGAGCTCAACTCCTCTGGCCTGGCGACTCTGAGCTCAACTCCTCTGGCCTGGCGACTCTGAGCTCAAATCCTCTGTTCTGACTCTGAGCTCAACTCCTCTGGTCTGGTAAAGTCTTCACCCTGAGAGAAAGAACAAAAACACAGGTTAAAGTACATACTACATGGTCCACATTTCAATACAAGGGATTTGCTGATTTGATATCAATTGGAGTTGCTCATCTCATGTCCTCACATCAATGTTCTGGACCTCTACACTGTGTTACTAAGCCGTCAAGCACTTCCATCCATTCCTACAGGGCCAACATGTCCTGGTCAGGTTGGACAATATGTCAAGGAGGAACGCGCTCCCGTCAACTTCACTCTGGCGAGAGACATCTTGCTATAGAGCAGCGAACATATGTTGTCTCTCAGAGCAACGCGTGCCAGGCAGATTTAACTCAGTTCCGGATTTACTGTTGCGAGGGAACCCTCTGCCAGGGGAGTGGCGATTTCATCCCAAAATCATCGAGGAGGTGTGGGGGCGTTGCGGCAGGGCTGCCGTCGACCTGTACGCGTCGCAGGACAACGCCCACTGTCGCCTGCTCTTCACGATGAGAGATCACAACGCTCATCTAGGCGTGGATGCGCTGCCCAACAAGTGGCCAGACATGCTTCTGTATGTGGGCCTGATCCCCACTACTCTGGACAGAGTGAGAGCGAACAGTCTATCCCTCATCCTGATAGCCCCGCATTGGCCCGGGAAGCCATGACTGGCGGAGATTGTACCTGCTCCTGTACGCACAACCATGGCGCCTCCCACAGCGCAGGGATCTGCTATCCCAAGCGCTGGGCGAAATATTCCACCCTCATCCCGAGCCGATGAGGCTCTGGAGCCAACTTAGACTCTGTTGGCTCCAGAGCCTCTTCTACAAGAGGTCCTTACAACCTGAAGTGTATTCGAGAGGTGGTGTGAGAGACGCGAGTTGGTCCTCTTTCAACGTTCCATCCATGCCGTTCTCTCCTTCCTACAGCAATAGCTCGACAAGGGTAAAGCCTTTTCCACCGTTAAGGTCTACCTGGCCACAATCACCCCGTTAGGGTCTACCTGGCCACAATCACCCCGTTAAGGTCTACCTGGCCACAATCACCCCGTTAAGGTCTACCTGGCCACAATCACCCTGTTAAGGTCTACCTGGCCACAATCACCCCGTTAAGGTCTACCTGGCCACAATCACCCCGTTAGGGTCTACCTGGCCACAATCACCCCGTTAAGGTCTACCTGGCCACAATCACCCTGTTAAGGTCTACCTGACGACAATCACCCTGTTAAGGTCTACCTGGCCAGAATCACCCTGTTAAGGTCTACCTGACGACAATCACCCCTGGTTTGTTGTTTTAATGTCTCCATCCGGCTCACCCCCTGGTTCGTTGTTTTAATGTCTCCGTCCGGCTCACCCCCTGGTTCGTTGTTTAATGTCTCCGTCCGGCTCACCCCCTGGTTCGTTGTTTAATGTCTCCGTCCGGCTCACCCCCTGGTTTGTTGTTTAATGTCTCCATCCGGCTCACCCCCTGGTTTGTTGTTTAATGTCTCCATCCGGCTCACCCCCTGGTTCGTTGTTTAATGTCTCCGTCCGGCTCACCCCCTGGTTTGTTGTTTAATGTCTCCATCCGGCTCACCCCCTGGTTTGTTGTTTAATGTCTCCATCCGGCTCACCCCCTGGTTTGTTGTTTAATGTCTCCATCCGGCTCACCCCCTGGTTTGTTGTTTTATGAAGGGAGCGCGCCGTCTCCGTCCGGCTCACCCCCTGGTTTGTTGTTTTATGAAGGGAGCGCGCCGTCTCCGTCCGGCTCACCCCCTGGTTTGTTGTTTAATGTCTCCGTCCGGCTCACCCCCTGGTTCGCTGTTTTATGAAGGGAGCGCGCCGTCTCCGTCCGGCTCACCCCCTGGTTTGTTGTTTTATGAAGGGAGCGCGCCGTCTCCGTCCGGCTCACCCCCTGGTTCGTTGTTTAATGTCTCCGTCCGGCTCACCCCCTGGTTCGTTGTTTAATGTCTCCGTCCGGCTCACCCCCTGGTTCGTTGTTTAATGTCTCCGTCCGGCTCACCCCCTGGTTCGCTGTTTTATGAAGGGAGCGCGCCGTCTCCGTCCGGCTCACCCCCTGGTTCGTTGTTTAATGTCTCCATCCGGCTCACCCCCTGGTTCGTTGTTTTAATGTCTCCATCCGGCTCACCCCCTGGTTTGTTGTTTTATGAAGGGAGCGCGCCGTCTCCGTCCGGCTCACCCCCTGGTTCGCTGTTTTATGAAGGGAGCGCGCCGTCTCCGTCCGGCTCACCCCCTGGTTCGTTGTTTAATGTCTCCATCCGGCTCACCCCCTGGTTCGTTGTTTTAATGTCTCCATCCGGCTCACCCCCTGGTTCGTTGTTTTAATGTCTCTGTCCAGCTCACCCCCTGGTTCGTTGTTTTAATGTCTCCATCCGGCTCACCCCCTGGATCGTTGTTTAATGTCCCTGTCCGGCTCACCCCCTGGTTCGTTGTTTAATGTCTCCGTCCGGCTCACCCCCTGGTTCGTTGTTTAATGTCTCCATCTGGCTCACCCCCTGGATCGTTGTTTAATGTCTCCATCCGGCTCACCCCCTGGTTCGTTGTTTTAATGTCTCTGTCCAGCTCACCCCCTGGTTCGTTGTTTAATGTCTCCGTCCGGCTCACCCCCTGGTTCGTTGTTTTAATGTCTCCATCCAGCTAACCCCTTGGATCGTTGTTTAATGTCCCTGTCCGGCTCACCCCCTGGTTCGTTGTTTAATGTCTCCGTCCGGCTCACCCCCTGGTTCGTTGTTTAATGTCTCCGTCCGGCTCACCCCCGGTTCGTTGTTTAATGTCCCTGTCCGGCTCACCCCCTGGTTCGTTGTTTAATGTCTCCATCCGGCTCACCCCCTGGTTCGTTGTTTTAATGTCTCCATCCGGCTCACCCCCTGGTTCGTTGTTTAATGTCTCCGTCCGGCTCACCCCCTGGTTCGTTGTTTAATGTCTCCATCCGGCTCACCCCCTGGTTCGTTGTTTAATGTCTCCATCTGGCTCACCCCCTGGATCGTTGTTTAATGTCTCCATCCGGCTCACCCCCTGGTTCGTTGTTTAATGTCTCTGTCCAGCTCACCCCCAGGTTCGTTGTTTAATGTCTCCATCCGGCTCACCCCCTGGTTCGTTGTTTAATGTCTCCGTCCGGCTCACCCCCTGGTTCGTTGTTTAATGTCTCCATCTGGCTCACCCCCTGGTTCGTTGTTTAATGTCTCCATCTGGCTCACCCCCTGGATCGTTGTTTTAATGTCTCCATCCGGCTCACCCCCTGGTTCGTTGTTTTATGAAGGGAGCGCGCCGTCTCCGTCCGGCTCACCCCCTGGTTTGTTGTTTAATGTCTCTGTCCGGCTCACCCCCTGGTTTGTTGTTTAATGTCTCCATCCGGCTCACCCCCTGGTTCGTTGTTTTATGAAGGGAGCGCGCCGTCTCCGTCCGGCTCACCCCCTGGTTTGTTGTTTTATGAAGGGAGCGCGCCGTCTCCGTCCGGCTCACCCCCTGGTTCGTTGTTTAATGTCTCCATCCGGCTCACCCCCTGGTTTGTTGTTTTATGAAGGGAGCGCGCCGTCTCCGTCCGGCTCACCCCCTGGTTCGTTGTTTAATGTCTCCATCCGGCTCACCCCCTGGTTCGTTGTTTTAATGTCTCTGTCCAGCTCACCCCCTGGTTCGTTGTTTTAATGTCTCCATCCGGCTCACCCCCTGGATCGTTGTTTAATGTCCCTGTCCGGCTCACCCCCTGGTTCGTTGTTTAATGTCTCCGTCCGGCTCACCCCCTGGTTCGTTGTTTAATGTCTCCATCTGGCTCACCCCCTGGATCGTTGTTTAATGTCTCCATCCGGCTCACCCCCTGGTTCGTTGTTTTAATGTCTCTGTCCAGCTCACCCCCTGGTTCGTTGTTTTAATGTCTCCATCCGGCTCACCCCCTGGATCGTTGTTTAATGTCCCTGTCCGGCTCACCCCCTGGTTCGTTGTTTAATGTCTCCGTCCGGCTCACCCCCTGGTTCGTTGTTTAATGTCTCCGTCCGGCTCACCCCCGGTTCGTTGTTTAATGTCCCTGTCCGGCTCACCCCCTGGTTCGTTGTTTAATGTCTCCATCTGGCTCACCCCCTGGTTCGTTGTTTAATGTCTCCATCTGGCTGACCCCCTGGATCGTTGTTTTAATGTCTCCATCCGGCTCACCCCCTGGTTCGTTGTTTAATGTCTCCGTCCGGCTCACCCCCTGGTTCGTTGTTTTATGAAGGGAGCGCGCCGTCTCCGTCCGGCTCACCCCCTGGTTTGTTGTTTAATGTCTCTGTCCGGCTCACCCCCTGGTTTGTTGTTTAATGTCTCCATCCGGCTCACCCCCTGGTTCGTTGTTTTATGAAGGGAGCGCGCCGTCTCCGTCCGGCTCACCCCCTGGTTTGTTGTTTTATGAAGGGAGCGCGCCGTCTCCGTCCCGGCTCACCCCTGGTTCGTTGTTTAATGTCTCCATCCGGCTCACCCCCTGGTTTGTTGTTTTATGAAGGGGAGCGCGCCGTCTCCGTCCGGCTCACCCCCTGGTTCGTTGTTTAATGTCTCCATCCGGCTCACCCCCTGGTTCGTTGTTTTAATGTCTCTGTCCAGCTCACCCCCTGGTTCGTTGTTTTAATGTCTCCATCCGGCTCACCCCCTGGATCGTTGTTTAATGTCCCTGTCCGGCTCACCCCCTGGTTCGTTGTTTAATGTCTCCGTCCGGCTCACCCCCTGGTTCGTTGTTTAATGTCTCCATTTGGCTCACCCCCTGGATCGTTGTTTAATGTCTCCATCCGGCTCACCCCCTGGTTCGTTGTTTTAATGTCTCTGTCCAGCTCACCCCCCTGGTTCGTTGTTTTAATGTCTCCATCCGGCTCACCCCTGGATCGTTGTTTAATGTCCCTGTCCGGCTCACCCTGGTTCGTTGTTTAATGTCTCCGTCCGGCTCACCCCCTGGTTCGTTGTTTAATGTCTCCGTCCGGCTCACCCCCGGATCGTTGTTTAATGTCCCTGTCCGGCTCACCCCCTGGTTCGTTGTTTAATGTCTCCCATCCGGCTCACCCCCTGGTTCGTTGTTTAATGTCTCCATCCGGCTCACCCCCTGGTTCGTTGTTTAATGTCTCCATCTGGCTCACCCCCTGGGTCGTTGTTTAATGTCTCCATCTGGCTCACCCCCTGGATCGTTGTTTTAATGTCTCCATCCGGCTCACCCCCTGGTTCGTTGTTTAATGTCTCCGTCCGGCTCACCCCCTGGTTCGTTGTTTTATGAAGGGAGCGCGCCGTCTCCATCCGGCTCACCCCCTGGTTTGTTGTTTAATGTCTCCATCCGGCTCACCCCCTGGTTCGTTGTTTAATGTCTCCATCCGGCTCACCCCCTGGTTTGTTGTTTTATGAAGGGAGCGCGCCGTCTCCGTCCGGCTCACCCCCTGGTTCGTTGTTTTAATGTCTCCATCCGGCTCACCCCCTGGATCGTTGTTTTAATGTCTCCATCCGGCTCACCCCCTGGTTCGTTGTTTAATGTCTCCGTCCGGCTCACCCCCTGGTTCGTTGTTTTATGAAGGGAGCGCGCCGTCTCCATCCGGCTCACCCCCTGGTTTGTTGTTTAATGTCTCCATCTGGCTCACCCCCTGGTTCGTTGTTTAATGTCTCCATCTGGCTCACCCCCTGGATCGTTGTTTTAATGTCTCCATCCGGCTCACCCCCTGGTTCGTTGTTTAATGTCTCCGTCCGGCTCACCCCCTGGTTCGTTGTTTTATGAAGGGAGCGCGCCGTCTCCGTCCGGCTCACCCCCTGGTTTGTTGTTTAATGTCTCTGTCCGGCTCACCCCCTGGTTTGTTGTTTAATGTCTCCATCCGGCTCACCCCCTGGTTCGTTGTTTTATGAAGGGAGCGCGCCGTCTCCGTCCGGCTCACCCCCTGGTTTGTTGTTTTATGAAGGGAGCGCGCCGTCTCCGTCCGGCTCACCCCCTGGTTCGTTGTTTAATGTCTCCATCCGGCTCACCCCCCTGGTTTGTTGTTTTATGAAGGGAGCGCGCCGTCTCCGTCCGGCTCACCCCCTGGTTCGTTGTTTAATGTCTCCATCCGGCTCACCCCCTGGTTCGTTGTTTTAATGTCTCTGTCCAGCTCACCCCCTGGTTCGTTGTTTTAATGTCTCCATCCGGCTCACCCCCTGGATCGTTGTTTAATGTCCCTGTCCGGCTCACCCCCTGGTTCGTTGTTTAATGTCTCCGTCCGGCTCACCCCCTGGTTCGTTGTTTAATGTCTCCATCTGGCTCACCCCCTGGATCGTTGTTTAATGTCTCCATCCGGCTCACCCCCTGGTTCGTTGTTTTAATGTCTCTGTCCAGCTCACCCCCTGGTTCGTTGTTTTAATGTCTCCATCCGGCTCACCCCCTGGATCGTTGTTTAATGTCCCTGTCCGGCTCACCCCCTGGTTCGTTGTTTAATGTCTCCGTCCGGCTCACCCCCTGGTTCGTTGTTTAATGTCTCCGTCCGGCTCACCCCCGGTTCGTTGTTTAATGTCCCTGTCCGGCTCACCCCCTGGTTCGTTGTTTAATGTCTCCATCCGGCTCACCCCCTGGTTCGTTGTTTAATGTCTCCATCCGGCTCACCCCCTGGTTCGTTGTTTAATGTCTCCATCTGGCTCACCCCCTGGTTCGTTGTTTAATGTCTCCATCTGGCTCACCCCCTGGATCGTTGTTTTAATGTCTCCATCCGGCTCACCCCCTGGTTCGTTGTTTAATGTCTCCGTCCGGCTCACCCCCTGGTTTGTTGTTTAATGTCTCCATCCGGCTCACCCCCTGGTTCGTTGTTTAATGTCTCCATCCGGCTCACCCCCTGGTTTGTTGTTTTATGAAGGGAGCGCGCCGTCTCCGTCCGGCTCACCCCCTGGTTCGTTGTTTTAATGTCTCCATCCGGCTCACCCCCTGGATCGTTGTTTTAATGTCTCCATCCGGCTCACCCCCTGGTTCGTTGTTTAATGTCTCCGTCCGGCTCACCCCCTGGTTCGTTGTTTTATGAAGGGAGCGCGCCGTCTCCATCCGGCTCACCCCCTGGTTTGTTGTTTAATGTCTCCATCCGGCTCACCCCCTGGATCGTTGTTTTAATGTCTCCATCCGGCTCACCCCCTGGTTCGTTGTTTAATGTCTCCGTCCGGCTCACCCCCTGGTTCGTTGTTTAATGTCTCCATCCGGCTCACCCCCTGGTTCGTTGTTTAATGTCTCCGTCCGGCTCACCCCCTGGTTTGTTGTTTAATGTCTCCGTCCGGCTCACCCCCTGGTTCGCTGTTTTATGAAGGGAGCGTGCCGTCTCCGTCCAGCTCACCCCCTGGTTTGTTGTTTAATGTCTCCGTCCGGCTCACCCCCTGGTTCGTTGTTTAATGTCTCCGTCCGGCTCACCCCCTGGTTTGTTGTTTTATGAAGGAAGCGCGCCGTCTCCGTCCGGCTCACCCCCTGGTTCGTTGTTTAATGTCTCCGTCCGGCTCACCCCCTGGTTTGTTGTTTTATGAAGGAAGCGCGCCGTCTCCGTCCGGCTCACCCCCTGGTTTGTTGTTTTAATGTCTCTGTCCGGCTCACCCCCTGGTTTGTTGTTTTAATGTCTCCATCCGGCTCACCCCCTGGATCGTTGTTTTAATGTCTCCGTCTGGCTCATCCCCTGGTTCGTTGTTTAATGTCTCCATCCGGCTCACCCCCTGGATCGTTGTTTTAATGTCTCCGTCTGGCTCATCCCCTGGTTCGTTGTTTAATGTCTCCATTTGGCTCACCCCCTGGTTCGTTGTTTTATGAAGGGAGCGCGCCGTCTCCATCCGGCTCACCCCCTGGTTCGTTGTTTTAATTTCTCTGTCCGGCTCACCCCCTGGTTTGTTGTTTAATGTCTCCGTCCGGCTCACCCCCTGGTTTGTTGTTTTATGAAGGCAGGCTGAGTGGGCTGAGCAGGCTGAGTGGGCTGAGCGGGCTGAGTGGGCTGAGTGGGCTGAGTGGGCTGAGTGGGCTGAGTGGGCTGAGTGGGCTGAGAGGGCTGAGTGGGCTGAGAGGGCTGAGAGGGCTGAGAGGGCTGAGCGGGCTGAGCGGGCTGAGCGGGCTGAGCGGGCTGAGTGGGCTGAGTTGCCGTGAGTTTCTAGAACTGCAGCCAAACCCTCCCTGGCATGTTCCCTTCCCTTCTATCACATCAACACCATACTACTATTGTGCTGTTTAAAGGGATGACTCCTCTCCTCCTCTCCTCCCCTATCGCCTCCTCTCTTCTCCTCCCCTATTCTCTCCTCCTCCTCTCCTCCCCTATTCTCTCCTCTCCTCCTCTCCTATTCTCTCCTCCTCTCTTCTCTCCTCCTCCTCTCCTCCTCCCCTATTCTCTCCTCTCCTATTCTCTCCTCCTCTCCTCTCCTCCTCTCCTCTCCTATTCTCTCCTTCTCTCCTCCTCTCCTCCCCTATTCTCTCCTCTCCTCCTCTCCTATTCTCTCCTTCTCTCCTCCCCTATTCTCTCCTCCTCTCCTCCCCTATTCTCTCCTCCTCTCCTCTCCTATTCTCTCCTCCTCTCCTCTCCTATTCTCTCCTTCTCTCCTCCTCTCCTATTCTCTCCTTCTCTCCTCCTCTCCTATTCTCTCCTTCTCTCCTCCTCTCCTATTCTCTCCTTCTCTCCTCCTCTCCTATTCTCTCCTTCTCTCCTCCTCTCCGCCAGCCCAACTCTCCTCCACTCTTCTCCTCGCCCTGTAGATGGGCGATTCCACAGCCAGTGGAAGAAGAAAATATTTATAGTATGTCAGATTGTTCTTGCAATTCTCACATAGGAACTTCATTGGGAAGAAGAATGTTTAACTGGGCAATTCCACGATAATGGAATTGCGCTGAGACTCAGAATATTCACTTAAAATGTATGCCAACAAAAAAACGTTGTTTAAAATTTTTTTTAAACCATCCAACTCTTTGCACAATGACACATTTTAACAATTTACACTGAAAATGACTAAAAACACATTTACTGGAAAAACGGTGCAGATGCTAGATTTGGTTTCAGTTAAATCTCCCTGTTTATAGTGTCCACGTTTTCCCCAAAACTCCCAAAAATATCTGTTATGAATTGAGTCAACGATGTCTGCAGAAAGAATGGGCTGTCAGTAATGACAAGACACCTTGACTTTGAAAAAATCTCTTTTGGTTATTGAACTACAGAAAGTGGATTTACACCCGGTAACGGAATTCCGATAACGGATTTACATCATGGGTCCCTGATCTGTACTATACAGAAATACATCATGATGATATGAATGTCGTGCTCTTCATGGTGAGAATAGGAACACAAAAGGTAGAAATATACAATATCCTCCATTACATATTTGGGTGTTATTCTACACACTGTTATTTTAATGATCTCTGCCTCCAAACATGACCAAATTTGGTTGGTCCGGACCAGACCAAATCTGAACCAATCATAGACATCTATGTTTCATAAGTTTGGACATCAAAGTATAGTACAGTCCAGTGTAGTTCAGTATAATACAGTAGAGGGCAGTCCAGTGTAGTTCAGTATAATACAGTAGAGGGCAGTCCAGTGTAGTTCAGTATAATACAGTAGAGGGCAGTCCAGTGTAGTTCAGTATAATACAGTAGAGGGCAGTCCAGTCCAGTGTAGTTCAGTATAATACAGTAGAGGGCAGTCCAGTGTAGTTCAGTATAATACAGTAGAGGGCAGTCCAGTGTAGTTCAGTATAATACAGTAGAGGGCAGTCCAGTGTAGTTCAGTATAATACAGTAGAGGGCAGTACAGTGTAGTTCAGTATAATACAGTAGATGGCAGTCCAGTCCAGTGTAGTTCAGTATAATACAGTAGATGGCAGTCCAGTCCAGTGTAGTTCAGTATAATACAGTAGAGGGCAGTCCAGTGTAGTTCAGTATAATACAGTAGAGGGCAGTCCAGTGTAGTTCAGTATAATACAGTAGAGGGCAGTACAGTGTAGTTCAGTATAATACAGTAGAGGGCAGTCCAGTGTAGTTCAGTATAATACAGTAGAGGGCAGTCCAGTGTAGTTCAGTATAATACAGTAGAGGGCAGTCCAGTGTAGTTCAGTATAATACAGTAGAGGGCAGTCCAGTGTAGTTCAGTATAATACAGTAGAGGGCAGTCCAGTGTAGTTCAGTATAATACAGTAGAGGGCAGTCCAGTGTAGTTCAGTATAATACAGTAGAGGGCAGTACAGTGTAGTGTAGTTCAGTATAATACAGTAGAGGGCAGTACAGTGTAGTTCAGTATAATACAGTAGAGGGCAGTCCAGTGTAGTTCAGTATAATACAGTAGAGGGCAGTCCAGTGTAGTTCAGTATAATACAGTAGAGGGCAGTCCAGTGTAGTTCAGTATAATACAGTAGAGGGCAGTCCAGTGTAGTTCAGTATAATACAGTAGAGGGCAGTCCAGTGTAGTTCAGTATAATACAGTAGAGGGCAGTCCAGTGTAGTTCAGTATAATACAGTAGAGGGCAGTCCAGTGTAGTTCAGTATAATACAGTAGAGGGCAGTCCAGTGTAGTTCAGTATAATACAGTAGAGGGCAGTACAGTGTAGTTCAGTATAATAAAGTAGAGGGCAGTACAGTGTAGTTCAGTATAATACAGTAGAGGGCAGTACAGTGTAGTTCAGTATAATACAGTAGAGGGCAGTCCAGTGTAGTTCAGTATAATACAGTAGAGGGCAGTACAGTGTAGTTCAGTATAATACAGTAGAGGGCAGTCCAGTGTAGTTCAGTATAATACAGTAGAGGGCAGTCCAGTGTAGTTCAGTATAATCCAGTAGAGGGCAGTACAGTGTAGTTCAGTATAATACAGTAGAGGGCAGTCCAGTGTAGTTCAGTATAATACAGTAGAGGGCAGTCCAGTGTAGTTCAGTATAATCCAGTAGAGGGCAGTCCAGTGTAGTTCAGTATAATACAGTAGAGGGCAGTCCAGTGTAGTTCAGTATAATACAGTAGAGGGCAGTCCAGTGTAGTTCAGTATAATACAGTAGAGGGCAGTCCAGTGTAGTTCAGTATAATCCAGTAGAGGGCAGTCCAGTGTAGTTCAGTATAATCCAGTAGAGGGCAGTACAGTGTAGTTCAGTATAATACAGTAGAGGGCAGTCCAGTGTAGTTCAGTATAATACAGTAGAGGGCAGTCCAGTGTAGTTCAGTATAATACAGTAGAGGGCAGTCCAGTGTAGTTCAGTATAATACAGTAGAGGGCAGTCCAGTGTAGTTCAGTATAATACAGTAGAGGGCAGTCCAGTGTAGTTCAGTATAATACAGTAGAGGGCAGTCCAGTGTAGTTCAGTATAATACAGTAGAGGGCAGTACAGTGTAGTTCAGTATAATACAGTAGAGGGCAGTCCAGTGTAGTTCAGTATAATCCAGTAGAGGGCAGTCCAGTGTAGTTCAGTATAATCCAGTAGAGGGCAGTCCAGTGTAGTTCAGTATAATACAGTAGAGGGCAGTCCAGTGTAGTTCAGTATAATACAGTAGAGGGCAGTCCAGTCCAGTGTAGTTCAGTATAATACAGTAGAGGGCAGTACAGTGTAGTTCAGTATAATACAGTAGATGGCAGTCCAGTCCAGTGTAGTTCAGTATAATACAGTAGAGGGCAGTCCAGTGTAGTTCAGTATAATACAGTAGAGGGCAGTCCAGTGTAGTTCAGTATAATACAGTAGAGGGCAGTCCAGTGTAGTTCAGTATAATACAGTAGAGGGCAGTCCAGTGTAGTTCAGTATAATACAGTAGAGGGCAGTCCAGTGTAGTTCAGTATAATACAGTAGAGGGCAGTCCAGTGTAGTTCAGTATAATACAGTAGAGGGCAGTACAGTGTAGTTCAGTATAATACAGTAGAGGGCAGTCCAGTGTAGTTCAGTATAATACAGTAGAGGGCAGTCCAGTGTAGTTCAGTATAATACAGTAGAGGGCAGTCCAGTGTAGTTCAGTATAATACAGTAGAGGGCAGTACAGTGTAGTTCAGTATAATACAGTAGAGGGCAGTCCAGTGTAGTTCAGTATAATCCAGTAGAGGGCAGTCCAGTGTAGTTCAGTATAATCCAGTAGAGGGCAGTCCAGTGTAGTTCAGTATAATCCAGTAGAGGGCAGTCCAGTGTAGTTCAGTATAATACAGTAGAGGGCAGTCCAGTGTAGTTCAGTATAATACAGTAGAGGGCAGTCCAGTGTAGTTCAGTATAATACAGTAGAGGGCAGTCCAGTGTAGTTCAGTATAATACAGTAGAGGGCAGTCCAGTGTAGTTCAGTATAATACAGTAGAGGGCAGTACAGTGTAGTTCAGTATAATACAGTAGAGGGCAGTACAGTGTAGTTCAGTATAATACAGTAGAGGGCAGTACAGTGTAGTTCAGTATAATACAGTAGAGGGCAGTCCAGTGTAGTTCAGTATAATCCAGTAGAGGGCAGTCCAGTGTAGTTCAGTATAATACAGTAGAGGGCAGTCCAGTGTAGTTCAGTATAATCCAGTAGAGGGCAGTCCAGTGTAGTTCAGTATAATCCAGTAGAGGGCAGTACAGTACATTATAGAGTACTGAACTCGTGTGCTCTACTGTGTACTGTACTGAACTACACTAAACTTTTCTTCTTTACTGTACTGAACTCTACCTTTCTTTACTCTACCTTTCTTTACTGTACCTTTCTTTACTGTACTCTACTGCACTGTACTGTCCAAACTTGTGAACCCAACTGTGGTTTGTGACTACTATGATTTCCCATTGTAGCCAATTAAATTGCAGAAATTCCGATACCAATTCTTCAGAAATTCCGTTACCGATTTGGTAACGGAATTTTGAGTTTTAAATCACTTTTAAAAAATCATAAACAAATTTGATATCAGTAAAAACACTATAACTAATTGATAGGTCTACCTTCACTTGTTACTTCTGTGAACTTTCTTTATCCTCCCTCCTCATGAGGGAGAGAATTTAGAAAATATCTTAAAGGTATGTTGGTTTTTGGGAACAGGGCAATGTTTCTTAAACTTACAGAACGCATAAACATTTCTCCCAAAAAGAAATCTAAGTGTTGATATTAGTTGGCTGTCTTTACTTCAACATTATTGTGTTTTGATGTATTTCTGATATCTTTTAAAGACTTTCTGGTAATAATATAATAATAATATGCCATTTAGCAGACGCTTTTATCCAAAGCGACTTACAGTCATGCGTGCATAAATTTTTTGTGTATGGGTGGTCCCGGGGATCGAACCCACTACCCTGGCGTTACAAGCGCCGTGCTCTACCAGCTGAGCTACAGAGGACCACGGAATGTTTTCTAAGAACCCTTTTTCCACCATCTGTTTGACTAGAAATCAAAGCCTTTGCGTATTCAACATTTTTACAATGGAAAATGGTTGGAAAATGTATTTCTCAAAAATATAGACTCTTAGCTTTCATTTTGACACCCAATTTGACATGCTCCTATGAACTTGCCATTGGTGATCATGGGTCCTTTCACATGGAAACGGCCACATGCGTTTTACATTTGTATCAAACAATTTTTGAGAAAATCAAGATGAAATTGGCCATTTTAGACCCTTTGTAGATCTATACATGCGTCCTGTAAGACCCTATGGTCTGTGAACCGTACATGATTCAGACAACACCTTGGTTTATATGAATATCTCAAAACTGCTCTTTTTGGATTTGCTTATTTTTAGACATATTGTTTGTAACAATATACTCTTCAAACACGTCAAATTTCCAAAGTGGTCTCTTTGGTACTTTTAATAATATGACCCATTATATACATAGAAATTGACATTATAGGTCATTAGCCAATCACATCCCTCCTTTAAGATTGCACATTCAGTAAGTCACCAGCAGAAGGAGTTCCCTTTGAATCAATTTTCCCCCATTCACTGTGTTGGTGGTGCCCTTAAAATGGATCATACCTTCAGAATGAGCAGAGCCCAATCTGGAAATGTGATGTACTTGTGGAGTACATTGTTCCAAACAATGTCTTAAAATTAACAAAATCAAAAAGGATAGGCTGGTTTTCAGATATTCATATTTTAATGTTGAATAAATCAATGTGAAATGTATTCTTTCAGAATGTAGACCTACTCCTTTTGTTAGAGCTCTATAGGGAGTATACGGGCAGCAAGGTGTTGCCTGGATCAGGTACGGTTCACAGATCACAGGGTCACAGGTCACAGGGTCTTACGGTTCATAGATCACAGGGTCTTACGGTTCACAGATCACAGGGTCTTACGGTTCACAGATCACAGGGTCTTACGGTTCACAGATCACAGGGTCTTACGGTTCACAGATCACAGGGTCTTATGGTTCACAGATCACAGGGTCTTACAGGACGCATGTACAGGTCTAAAAAGGCCACTTTCATCATGATTTTCAAAAAAATGGTTTGTGATACAAATGTAAAAAAGCATTTCAAACCCCCCCTTCAAACATTCTCCCCCCCCAAAACACCCCCCACCCAATGAAGTTTCTGTGAGATACCAGACATATTTTCATCTCCCGCTGGCGTGGAATAGCCCAGATGCTAATCTGTATATGTAGCAGTGTGGGCTTGACTTCCTGGAACTGGGGAATGTCATGGAAACATTAGTAAGGGGTGTGGCTAGAACTCTAATATGCACGGCTGCTATCCACTACCTCACACACTGACGTATGCCTCTTCCTACTGCGCTGCCCTCTGCCATGGATAACGTCACCACTTGGAAAGAGTTTTCATTTGAAGAAAAGCTTTTTTTTTGCTAGGGGACATCAGAGCCTCTAAAGGACTGAGAAAGTTCATTAAAAAGTGAATAGAGTCAGATGGGATTGATTGAGGGGAAATCAAAGGCTTTACACACACACACACACACGTCCCCTCGCACTCACACAGCGCGCACATACACAAATGCATGGACTCACGCATGCGCACACTGACCAACACACATACGTTCTTTCAGCTCGATTACATCACTCTTATTAAATAAACATTTATTTATCTGTTTCTCAGGGTATTTCCCCACTCCTCTCATCAAAGCAGAACAGAGGAGAAAGAGGCAGAGAGAGAGAGAGAGAGCGAGAGAGCGAGAGAGAGAGAGAGAGAGAGACAGAGAGACAGAGAGAGAGAGAGACAGAGAGCGACAGAGACAGAGAGAGAGAGAGAGAGAGAGAGAGACAGAGAGACAGAGAGACAGAGAGACAGAGAGACAGAGAGACAGAGAGACAGAGAGACAGAGAGACAGAGAGAGAGAGAGACAGAGAGAGAGAGAGAGAGAGAGAGAGAGAGAGATTTCTCTTTCACTCTAAATGCATCCCCCCACCAACTCTGAACACCATGACATCATGTTTACATAATTCCTCTCAGATGGAGCCAGGAGAAACTCTCCCCCTCTCTCTCCCTCTCCTCCCTCTCCTCTCTCCCCTCTCCCTCTCCCTGTCCTTCTCCTCCCTCTCCCTCTCCTCCCTCTCCCTCTCCTCCTCCTCTCCTCCCTCTCCCTCTATCCTCTCCTCCAGAGCCAAGACAACACACATCTCTTCTCTCTGATTGAAGTTTTGCAACATGTTTGTCACAACTCCAGAACACTCAGTTTCCATTCCCCAATTTGGCAGCCTGTCAGAAAACTAAGAGAGAGAGAGAGAGTTGTAAAAGGCTAATCAATCCAGCCAGGGCTCTGTTGGGCGTGCCAGTAGAGAGTAGTGATGGCAGAGTGTTTTGGGTTTAAGACATTACATACAGATGACTGATCATTGAAGAGACTGAGTCGAAATGCTATATTAGGAGACTGAAGTCTAAATACAATATTAAAGACTGAAGTCTAAATACTATATTAGAGACTGAAGTCTAAATACTATATTAGAGACTGACGTCTAAATACTATATTAGAGACTGACGTCTAAATACTATATTAGAGACTGACGTCTAAATACTATATTAGAGACTGAAGTCTAAATACTATATTAGAGACTGAAGTCTAAATACTATATTAGAGACTGAAGTCTAAATACTATATTAGAGACTGAAGTCTAAATACTATATTAGAGACTGAAGTCTAAATACTATATTAGAGACTGAAGTCTAAATACTATATTAGAGACTGAAGTCTAAATACTATATTAGAGACTGAAGTCTAAATACTATATTAGAGACTGAAGTCTAAATACTATATTAGAGACTGAAGTCTAAATACTATATTAGAGACTGAAGTCTAAATACTATATTAGAGACTGAAGTCTAAATACTATATTAGAGACTGAAGTCTAAATACTATATTAGAGACTGAAGTCTAAATACTATATTAGAGACTGAAGTCTAAATACTATATTAGAGACTGAAGTCTAAATACTATATTAGAGACTGAAGTCTAAATACTATATTAGAGACTGAAGTCTAAATACTATATTAGAGACTGAAGTCTAAATACTATATTAGAGACTGAAGTCTAAATACTATATTAGAGACTGAAGTCTAAATATTAGATGACCAATGAAGCTGCATGAGACAATAGTTCATACTAAGATACAAAACTCAGACTGGAGTCAAGAGGCAGACAGAACACTCAGACTGGAGTCAAGAGGCAGACAGAACACTCAGACTGGAGTCAAGAGGCAGACAGAACACTCAGACTGGAGTCAAGAGGCAGACAGACAGAACACTCAGACTGGAGTCAAGAGGCAGACAGAACACTCAGACTGGAGTCAAGAGGCAGACAGAACACTCAGACTGGAGTCAAGAGGCAGACAGACAGAACACTCAGACTGGAGTCAAGAGGCAGACAGACAGAACACTCAGACTGGAGTCAAGAGGCAGACAGACAGAACACTCAGACTGGAGTCAAGAGGCAGACAGAACACTCAGACTGGAGTCAAGAGGCAGACAGACAGAACACTCAGACTGGAGTCAAGAGGCAGACAGAACACTCAGACTGGAGTCAAGAGGCAGACAGAACACTCAGACTGGAGTCAAGAGGCAGACAGACAGAACACTCAGACTGGAGTCAAGAGGCAGACAGACAGAACACTCAGACTGGAGTCAAGAGGCAGACAGACAGAACACTCAGACTGGAGTCAAGAGGCAGACAGAACACTGAAGGAAGGAAAAGTAGTAGGTTATTAAATCATCTTAGTAACAGACACATTGAGAATAATGATGCAGAGATGTAAGCAGACGTTATCCAGGTGTTCATCAGCCTTCTACCATAAGAACCCTGATAGAACCCTGCTGTCTGCCTTCTCCCATCTCCCTGGCTGAGATCAAGCTAACAGGCCATCTATAGAGTCCAGCTGTTCTTTCCATTACGCTAGGATGTTGATGACATGTTATCACAAACGCATTCATTCATTCGTGTTTTTCCTCTCATATGAAGCTATGCAGAGCAGGGTTGGGGAAAATTTGAGGGACCAGAGTTAGCAACGGCACATTGTCCAATGAATCGTTGTATTTTCGAAAGCTTCCACATGAAATCATAACTTGTCCTAACCTGGGTATTTTCATCCTAGAGTCATTTCAGGAAGGTTAACAGAAACTCAAAATAAATATTTGAATAAATGCCATATTTTTTTCAATGACTTTTCAATAAACTTAAATTGAAAAGCTATTTAAAGTTTTTCCATTTATAAAGTTTAAATTCAAACCACTTCCTGAATTGACAAGCTTCAATTCAAATTGACTCCAACCCTACTGCAGAGTCCAGGCCTATATGATCAGGACAAATGTATGTTATTTTTCCCCCTGTATTTTCCCCCCTTTTTCGGTCTTGTCTCATCGCTGCAACTCCCCAACGGGCTCGGGAGAGGCGAAGGTCGAGTCATGCGTCAACCGAAACATGCCCCGCCAAACCGCGCTTCTTAACACACGCCCGCTTAACCCGGAAGCCAGCTGCACCAATGTGTCGGAGGAAAAACTGCTCAACTGACGACCGAAGTCAGCCTGCAGTCGCCCGGCCCACCACAAGGAGTCGCTAGAGCGCGATGAGCTAAGTAAAGCCCCGCCAGCCAAACCCTCCCCTAACCCGGACGGCGCTGGGCCAATTGTGCGCCGCCCTATGGGACTCCCGGGCACGGCCGGTTGTGACACAGCCTGGGATCGAACCTGGGTCTGTAGTGCCATGAAAACATCCCCCACACCACCACCACCAGCCTGCAACATTGACACGCGGCATGATGGATGCATTTACACTTGGTTTTCTCCATACCCAAGTCCTCCCACCAGCGTGAAACAGCAGGAACTTAGACCACTGAAACAGCAGTTTCTTGTTTTTTGCTGAAAGAAGTGGAACTCTGTAAGATCGTCGGCTGCCATACCCCATTCGTGTCAAGGTACGACAAGTTGTGCATTCTTTTATGGGTCTTTGGGCACCAACGTTGTACTGGACTGTCAGTTGACTAACTGTAGCCCGTCTGCTGCTCTGCACTATTAGTATCAGCCTCCTTTGTCCTCTTTCATCAATGACCCGTTTTCCACCACTGGCCTGCCGTTGGCTGGATGTCCTTTGGGTGGACATACGGGAAACTGTTGAGCGTGAAATACCCAGCAGCGTTGCAGTTCTCGACACACGATAAACCAGTGCACCTGGCACCTACTACCATACACCATTCAAAGGCACTTAAATCTTTTGTCTTGACCATTCACCCTCTGAATGGCACACATACACAATCAATTGCCTCAAGGCTTAAAAATCCTTCTTTAACCTGTCTCCTCCCCTTCATCTAAACTGATTGAAGTGGATTTAACAAGTGACATCAATAAGGGATCATAGCTTTCACCTGGATTCACCTGGTCAGTCTGTTATGGAAAGAGCAGGTGTTCTTAATGTTTTGTACACTCCGTGTATAGCACAACTTTGGATTTCACCCTCGCCAATGACATGCAGCCAACACCATGCTTGAAAATATGAAGAGTGAAGAGTGGTACACGATGTGTTGGATTTACCCCAAATATAAAAAAGTTAATTTCTTTGCCACATTTTTTGCAGTATTACTTTAGTGCCTTGTTGCAAACAGGATGGATGTTTTGGAATATTTTTATTCTGTACAGGCTTCCTTCTTTTTACTATGTAATTTAGGTTAGTATTGTGGAGTAACTACAATGTTGTTGAAGCATCCATCTCAGTTCTCATATCACAACCATTCAACTCTGTAATTGTTTTAAAATCACCTTTGGCCACATGGTGAAATCCCTGAGCAGTTTCCTTCCTCTACGGCAACCGAGTTAGGAAGGAAGCCTGTATCTTTGTAGTGACTGGGTGTATTGATACACCATCCAAAGCCTAATTAATAACTTCACCATGCTTAAAGAGATATTCAGTGTCTGCTTTTTTAAATATTTACCCATCTACCAATAGGTGCCCTTCTTTGTGAGACATTGAAATAAATCCATTGGAAAACCTCCCTGGTCTTTGTGGTTGAATCTGTGCTCGAAATGTCGACTCGATTGAGGGACCTTACAGATACAGTTGAAGTCGGAAGTTTACATACATCTAGGTTGGAGTCATTAAAACTCGTTTTTCAACCACTCCACAAATTTCTTGTTAACAAACTATAGTTTTGGCAAGTCGGTTAGGACATCTACTTTGTTCATGACACAAGTAATTTTTCCAACAATTGTTTACAGACAGATTATTTCACTTATAATTCACTGTATCACAATTCCAGTGGGTCAGAAGTTTACATACACTTAGTTGACTGTGCCTTTAAACAGCTTGGAAAATTCCAGAAAATTATGTCATGGCTTTAGAAGCTTCTGATAGGCTAATTGACATCAATTGAGTCAATTGGAGGTGTACCTGCGGATGTATTTCAAGGCCTACCTTCAAACTCAGTGCCTCATTGCTTGACATCATGGGAAAATGAAAACAAATCATCCAAGACCTCAGAAAAAAAAAAACTGTAGACCTCAACAAGTCTGGTTCATCCTTGGGAACAATTTCTAAACGCCTGAAGGTACCACGTTAATCTGTACAAACAATAGTACGCAAGTATAAACTCCATGGGACCACGCAGCCGTCATACGCTCAGGAAGGAGATGCGTTCTGTCTCCTAGAGATTAACATACTTTGGTGCGAAAAGTGCAAATCAATCCCAGTGTCTAGTTTGAGAAACAGACGCCTCACAGGTCCTCAACTGGCAGCTTCATTAAATAGTACCCACAAAACACCAGTCTCAACGAAAAAATTAAAAGCCATATCTCAGACCGCCCATCTTAATCTTTTCTTTTTATTGGCCAGTCTGAGATATGGCTTTTTCTTTGCAACTCTGCCTAAAAGGTCAGCATCCCGGAGTCGCCTCTTCACTGTTGACGTTGAGACTGGTGTTTTGCGGGTACTACTTAATGAAGCTGCCAGTTGAGGACCTGTGAGGCGCCTGTTTCTCAAACTAGACACTCTAATGTATTTGTCTTCTTGCTCAGTTGTGCACCGGGGCCTCCCACTCCTCTTTCTATTCTGGTTAGAGCCAGTTTGCGCTGTTCTGTGAAGGGAGTAATACACAGCGTTGTACGAGATCTTCTTAGCAATTTCTCGCATGGAATAGCTTTCATTTCTCAGAACAAGAATAGACTGATGAGTTTCAGAAGAAAGTAATTCATTTCTGGCCATTTTGAGCCTGTAATCGAACCCACAATTGCTGATGCTCCAGATACTCAACTAGTCTCAAGAAGGCCAGTTGTATTGCTTCTTTAATCAGTACAACAGTTTTCAGCTGTGCTAACATAATTGCAAAAGGGTTTTCTAATGATCAATTAAGGAGAGGAGACAGTTGGGAAAGGGTTAGACAGTTCTCCGTAAGGAGAGGAGACAGTTGGGAAAGGGTTAGACAGTTCTCAGTAAGGATAGGAGACAGTTGGGAAAGGGTTAGACAGTTCTCCGTAAGGAGAGGAGACAGTTGGGAAAATGCCTTAGACAATTCCTGAGTGGCGCAGTGGTCTAAAGCTCTGCATCGCAGTGCTAACTGTGCCACTAGATCCTGGTTCGAATCCAGGCTCTGTCGCAGCCGGCCGCGACCAGGAGACAGTTGGGAAAGGGTTAGACAGTTCTCCGTAAGGAGAGGAGACAGTTGGGAAAGGGTTAGACAGTTCTCAGTAAGGAGAGAAGTAGGTTGGGAAAGGGTTAGACAGTTCTCAGCAAGGAGAGGAGACAGTTGGGAAAGGGTTAGACAGCTCTCAGTAAGGATAGGAGACAGTTGGGAAAGGGTTAGACAGTTCTCAGCAAGGAGAGGAGACAGTTGGGAAAGGGTTAGACAGCTCTCAGTAAGGATAGGAGACAGTTGGGAAAGGGTTAGACAGTTCTCAGTAAGGATAGGAGACAGTTGGGAAAGGGTTAGACAGTTCTCCGTAAGGAGAGGAGACAGTTGGGAAAGGGTTAGACAGTTCTCCGTAAGGAGAGGAGACAGTTGGGAAAGGGTTAGACAGTTCTCCGTAAGGATAGGAGACAGTTGGGAAAGGGTTAGACAGCTCTCAGTAAGGATAGGAGACAGTTGGGAAAGGGTTAGACAGCTCTCAGTAAGGATAGGAGACAGTTGGGAAAGGGTTAGACAGTTCTCAGTAAGGATAGGAGACAGTTGGGAAAGGGTTAGACAGTTCTCCGTAAGGATAGGAGACAGTTGGGAAAGGGTTAGACAGTTCTCCGTAAGGAGAGGAGGCAGTTGGGAAAGGGTTAGACAGTTCTCCGTAAGGAGAGGAGACAGTTGGGAAAGGGTTAGACAGTTCTCAGTAAGGAGAGGAGACAGTTGGGAAAGGGTTAGACAGCTCTCAGTAAGGATAGGAGACAGTTGGGAAAGGGTTAGACAGTTCTCCATAAGGAGAGGAGACAGTTGGGAAAGGGTTAGACAGTTCTCAGTAAGGAGAGGAGACAGTTGGGAAAGGGTTAGACAGTTCTCCGTAAGGAGAGGAGACAGTTGGGAAAGGGTTAGAGTTAGACAGTTCTCAGTAAGGATAGGAGACAGTTGGGAAAGGGTTAGACAGTTCTCAGTAAGGATAGGAGACAGTTGGGAAAGGGTTAGACAGTTCTCCATAAGGAGAGGAGACAGTTGGAAAAGGGTTAGACAGTTCTCAGTAAGGAGAGGAGACAGTTGGGAAAGGGTTAGACAGTTCTCAGTAAGGAGAGGAGACAGTTGGGAAAGGGTTAGACAGTTCTCCGTAAGGAGAGAAGACAGTTGGGAAAGGGTTAGAGTTAGACAGTTCTCCGTAAGGAGAGGAGACAGTTGGGAAAGGGTTAGACAGTTCTCCGTAAGGAGAGGAGACAGTTGGGAAAGGGTTAGACAGTTCTCCGTAAGGAGAGGAGACAGTTGGGAAAGGGTTAGAGTTAGACAGTTCTCCGTAAGGAGAGGAGACAGTTGGGAAAGGGTTAGACAGTTCTCAGTAAGGAGAGGAGACAGTTGGGAAAGGGTTAGACAGTTCTCCGTAAGGAGAGGAGACAGTTGGGAAAGGGTTAGACAGTTCTCAGCAAGGATAGGAGACAGTTGGGAAAGGGTTAGACAGCTCTCCGTAAGGAGAGGAGACAGTTGGGAAAGGGTTAGACAGTTCTCAGTAAGGAGAGGAGACAGTTGGGAAAGGGTTAGACAGTTCTCAGTAAGGAGAGGAGACAGTTGGGAAAGGGTTAGACAGTTCTCAGTAAGGAGAGGAGACAGTTGGGAAAGGGTTAGACAGTTCTCCATAAGGAGAGGAGACAGTTGGGAAAGGGTTAGACAGTTCTCCGTAAGGAGAGGAGACAGTTGGGAAAGGGTTAGACAGTTCTCCGTAAGGATAGGAGACAGTTGGGAAAGGGTTAGACAGTTCTCCGTAAGGAGAGGAGACAGTTGGGAAAGGGTTAGACAGTTCTCCGTAAGGATAGGAGACAGTTGGGAAAGGGTTAGACAGTTCTCAGTAAGGATAGGAGACAGTTGGGAAAGGGTTAGACAGTTCTCCGTAAGGATAGGAGACAGTTGGGAAAGGGTTAGACAGTTCTCCGTAAGGAGAGGAGACAGTTGGGAAAGGGTTAGACAGTTCTCCGTAAGGAGAGGAGACAGTTGGGAAAGGGTTAGACAGTTCTCCATAAGGAGAGGAGACAGTTGGGAAAGGGTTAGACAGTTCTCCATAAGGAGAGGAGACAGTTGGGAAAGGGTTAGACAGTTCTCCGTAAGGAGAGGAGACAGTTGGGAAAGGGTTAGACAGTTCTCCGTAAGGAGAGGAGACAGTTGGAAAAGGGTTAGACAGTTCTCAGTAAGCAGAGGAGACAGTTGGGAAAGGGTTAGACAGTTCTCCGTAAGGAGAGGAGACAGTTGGAAAAGGGTTAGACAGTTCTCAGTAAGCAGAGGAGACAGTTGGGAAAGGGTTAGACAGTTCTCCGTAAGGAGAGGAGACAGTTGGGAAAGGGTTAGACAGTTCTCCGTAAGGAGAGGAGACAGTTGGAAAAGGGTTAGACAGTTCTCAGTAAGCAGAGGAGACAGTTGGGAAAGGGTTAGACAGTTCTCCGTAAGGAGAGGAGACAGTTGGGAAAGGGTTAGACAGTTCTCCGTAAGGAGAGGAGACAGTTGGGAAAGGGTTAGACAGTTCTCCGTAAGGATAGGAGACAGTTGGGAAAGGGTTAGACAGTTCTCCGTAAGCAGAGGAGACAGTTGGGAAAGGGTTAGGGTTAGACTAGCCCTTGATCATGACTCACAGTTCCATTCCATTACACATAAGTGTCATTGGAGGAAGGCATCTTCCTTAGGGGGGAGTTTTGTTAAGAGCCCCAACATTCAATCTGAACATTAACACGCATCACCTGCAGTACGGTTTGGAAGCATAAGGACCTTATCTTCCATATCAGCGAGAACCAATAATAATATTAATAAAAAACTAAAAGTGAAATTGATACACACCTTTATAGGGTTAGTGTTCCCACACTGCCATCTCTCCACACTACAGCACTTGTTTATGGAAAACAGATGGAAGACAGGTGACCACCTGCGCTAATGATCTCTCTAGCGTATGCCAACACTGCGTCCAAGCCTAACTCGGGAAGTGTAGGTTCTAGGAGGGAGGCCCCATAGCTGTATGGATCTGGAACTGCTACAGTAAGTATATTTTTTTCGTTGAAGGATTCTTTCTGATGAAAGATAAGGGACATATGTTTCGAAAGCCATATCCGAAAGCGATGATTGACGTTTCTAAACGTTAAAACATAGCGTCCGGATTGTAGTTCACAGGAGCCTGTCATAGATGAAGCTGACAGCTGAAAACTGTAGGGAGAAGGCAGAATGATGCCTGGAGTTTTTCGAGAGCTATGGTTAGACAGTTCTCAGTAAGACAGTTGGAAAAGAAAAAAAGACTACAGGACAGGGGATGACCCTACAGGGCAGGTGTTGATTGGTTGGGGAACCCAGCAGCCAATGACAACAAAGATGAACCGAACCACAGCCAATGACAACAGTTAACTGGTCCACAGTTTGTGGAGGAGAGAGGGCAATCTAACCCTCCACACTGGGGCGGCAGGTGGCTTAGTGGATAAGAGCGTTGTGCCAGTAACCGAAAGGTCGCTGGTTCTAATCCCCGAGCTGACTAGGTGAAAAATCTGTCGATGTGCCCTTGAGCAAGGCACTTAACCCTAATTGCTCCTGTAAGTCGCTCTGGATAAGAGCGTCTGCTAAATGACTAAAATGTAAATGTAATGTTCATCCTGACTCACTAAACCATGACAATATAAACACATAGGCGACATAGAAGATGGATATTGCAGACTGTCAAAGGCTAGTCTGTTTATTCAGCATGGATTCTCACCTTGTTACCTGGGTGGCTTCATTCTTCTGAAAACAGGTATCGAATAAACCAGTGAAGTTATCAAACACCAGACGGGAAGAGTGGAGAAATACTGAAGAGGACCCAAACCATAAACAGTTACATCCGGAAGCTGCACTCAGTTCGTGAACAGTTGGCGAGTACAAGTGCAAAATAAAAAACGTATATTCACCCTGGTAAAACCTTGCATATAATGTGCTCTCTCCCAGGTAAAGAAATAATCCACTGGTGACATATGGACGTCCCTCGAAAGTTTGCAAAAGATCAGCTCTCTTTAAGAGGAACGTTTCTGTCTCTCTCCCCGCTTGTCCTCTCTTCTTCGTCTTCTTCTTCGTTAAGGTTTTATTGGCGGACTACATCCAACACGGTATATTGCCGCCACCTACCGGGTGGGGTAAAAACGGAGATAACTCTTGTCTTCGCTTCTTTTCCCCACAAGTCAGAGCAGCGAGTCTTGCCGCGTTCACATGCTAGTTGGAACTAGGACATTTGGAAAATTCCGAGTGGATGATTCTTTAAACAGTTTCAGTAATGAATACACACCTGATGTCCGCAAGAACATAAACTTCGGGAAATGAGATACTAAATCCACGAACTGTAGTGTGTGCTGCCCTCCAGTGGATGCATTGCAGACCCCAGACAGAGTAGAGACTGACAAACATTTGAATTCAAAGTTCAAGCTTAGACTAACAAGTCATTTGATAACTTTATATTATTTATTTGATATGCTATAAATTATTGGACTTGTCCATTTACATTTGGGATTGATCAAATCAAATCAAATCAAACCTTACCGTGAAAGGTCAACTAGCCGGTGCCCCCGCACATTGACTCTGCACCGGTACCCCCCCTGTATATATAGCCTCCCTACTGTTATTTTATTTTACTGCTGCTCTTTTTTTCTCAACACTTTTTTGTTGTTTTATTTTACTTTTTTGATTAAAAATAAATGCACTGTTGGTTAAGGGCTGTAAGTAAGCATTTCACTGTAATGTCTGCACCTGTTGTATTCGGCGCATGTGGCCAATAAAATTTAATTTGATTTGATTTTATTTGAAATGCTTACTTACAAGCCCTTAACCAACAATGCAGTTCAAGAAAGAGTTAAGAAAATATTTACCAAATAAACTGAAGTAAAAAATTATATAAAAAGTAACACAATAAAATAACAATAATGAGGCTATATACAGGGGGTACCGGTACCGAGTCAATGTGGGGGTACAGGTTAGTCCAGGTAATAATGAGGCTATATACAGGGGGTACCGGTACCGAGTCAATGTGTGGGGGTACAGGTTAGTCGAGGTAATTGGTACATGTAGGTAGGGGTAAAGTGACTATACATAGACAATAGACAGCGGGTACCAGCAGTGTAAAAACATGTAAATAGTTTGGGTGGCCATTTGATTAATTGTTCAGCAGTCTTATGGCTTGGGGGTAGAAGCTGTTTAGAAGCCTCTTGGTCCTAGACTTGGCGCTCCGGTACCGCTTGCCGTGCGGTAGCAGGGAGAACAGTCTATGACTAGGGTTGCTGGAGTCTTTGACACATTTTGAGGGCCTTCCTCTGACACTGCCTGGTATAGAGGTCCTGGATGGCAGGAAGCTTGGCCCCAGTGATGTACTGTGCCGTACACACTACCCTCTGTAGCGCTTTACGGTCAGATGCCAAGCAGTTGCCATACCAGGCGGTGATGCAACTGGTCAGGATGCTCTTGATGGTGCAGCTGTATAACTTTTTGAGGATCTGGGGACCCATGCCAAATATTTTCAGTCTCCTGAGGAGGAAAAGGTGTTGTCGTGCCCTCTTCACAACTGTCTTGGTGTGTTTGGACCATGATAGTTTGTTGGTGATGTGGACACCAAGGAACATGAAGCTCTCAACCTGCTCCACTACAGCCCTGTCGATGTGAATGGGGGCGTGCTCGGCCCTCCTTTTCCTGTAGTCCACGATCATCTCCTTTGTCTTGATCACGTTGAGGGAGAGGTTGTTATCCTGGCACCACACGGCCAGTTCTATTGTATTTGAAGCTGTTTTGAAGCTGGTGTACAAAACCCAAAGTAAAAGACGCAAAAAAACGAAACTTAGGAATGGGAAGCAGAATAGCCCACATAGAACAGACCTACCTACTGCTTCTTAGACTGGCTTTCAATCCGGGGTTTATATACGTCATCGATCACCACCGAACACGTATAAATCCGACAGTGATCCTGTTGTGTCCGGGGCAGAATGCAGTGCTTTAGCATATTTCCATGTTAAAGGACCCATGAGCACCAACGGGAAGTTCATAAGAGCATGTCAAATTGGGTGTCAAATGAAAGCTAAGAGTCAATTTGTTGTTGTTGAAATTAAGGCATACATACATTTTTCAACCATTTTCCATCCTAAAAATTAGGAATAAGCAAAGGCTTTTATTTCTGGTCAAACAGATGGAAAAGGGGTCTCAGATAACATCTACCAGAAAAACTCTTAAAAGGTATTAGAATTACATCAAAACACAATCATGCTGAAGTAAAGACCCCTGCCAACACTTAAATTTTGTTTGCGATAAATTATTTGCCTTCTGGAAGTTTAAACGCCCGCACCAGTAGAAATCTACTTTTTCTAGCTGAAAGACGATGGCCAGAGCTTACCCATGATGTTGCACAACGATTTACGGCAATAAGGCATCGTTTTAGTCAAAGTATGATATATTTGGGCTTGCAGAGACAAATCCGAACTGCCCACTTCGTGGGTCTTTTCCTATGATATGATATACAGTGGGGAAAAAAAGTATTTAGTCAGCCACCAATTGTGCAAGTTCTCCCACTTAAAAATATGAGAGAGGCCTGTAATTTTCATCATAGGTACACGTCAACTATGACAGACAAATTGAGGAAAAAATATCCAGAAAATCACATTGTAGGATTTTTTATGAATTTATTTGCAAATTATGGTGGAAAATAAGTATTTATTTATTTACCAGACAGTTCTGCTACGTATGTTGAAATGTATAAAACACATTCATCTCGACTGTCTGAATCATGTCAAGAAAACAGACCATCAGAGACTAGTGACACCATGGTGGTCTGGAGAAGAAAACAGACCATCAGAGACTAGTGAGAGCGATGTGTCTGGGGTTTGTCATCAGCTCTCATGTCTAATGAGTGACTGGACACTTCGCTCAGCAACAGGACAGGGTTTTCTGCTCTGCTAAACCTTCCTTTGACACTGAGCATAGTCAGAAACACACATATAAGTCCATGTATTTAGTGGTTGTTGAATAATGAACCACATCATAATGATGTCCTGACTCAGGCAGCTGAACCATAACTAAAGGCTGAGGATAACTAGACCATAACTAAAGGTTAACTAGACCATAACTAAAGGTTGAGGATAACTAGACCATAACTAAAGGCTGAGGATAACTAGACCATAACTAAAGGTTAACTAGACCATAACTAAAGGTTAACTAGAACATAACTAAAGGTTAAGGATAACTAGACCATAACTAAAGGCTGAGGATAACTAGACCATAACTAAAGGTTAAGGATAACTAGACCATAACTAAAGGCTGAGGATAACTAGACCATAACTAAAGGTTAACTAGACCATAACTAAAGGCTGAGGATAACTAGACCATAACTAAAGGTTAACTAGACCATAACTAAAGGTTAACTAGACCATAACTAAAGGTTAACTAGACCATAACTAAAGGTTAACTAGACCATAACTAAAGGTTAACTAGACCATAACTAAAGGCTGATGATAACTAGACCATAACTAAAGGTTGAGGATAACTAGACCATAACTAAAGGTTAAGGATAACTAGACCATAACTAAAGGCTGAGGATAACTAGACCATAACTAAAGGTTAACTAGACCATAACTAAAGGTTAACTAGACCATAACTAAAGGCTGAGGATAACTAGACCATAACTAAAGGTTAACTAGAACATAACTAAAGGTTAAGGATAACTAGACCATAACTAAAGGCTGAGGATAACTAGACCATAACTAAAGGTTAAGGATAACTAGACCATAACTAAAGGTTAAGGATAACTAGACCATAACTAAAGGTTAACTAGACCATAACTAAAGGTTAAGGATAACTAGACCATAACTAAAGGCTGAGGATAACTAGACCATAACTAAAGGCTGAGGATAACTAGACCATAACTAAAGGCTGAGGATAACTAGACCATAACTAAAGGTTGAGGATAACTAGACCATAACTAAAGGTTAACTAGACCATAACTAAAGGTTAAGGATAACTAGACCATAACTAAAGGCTGAGGATAACTAGACCATAACTAAAGGCTGAGGATAACTAGACCATAACTAAAGGCTGAGGATAACTAGACCATAACTAAAGGTTAAGGATAACTAGACCATAACTAAAGGCTGAGGATAACTAGACCATAACTAAAGGCTGAGGATAACTAGACCATAACTAAAGGCTGAGGATAACTAGACCATAACTAAAGGTTGAGGATAACTAGACCATAACTAAAGGTTGAGGATAACTAGACCATAACTAAAGGTTAACTAGACCATAACTAAAGGTTGAGGATAACTAGACCATAACTAAAGGTTAACTAGACCATAACTAAAGGTTAAGGATAACTAGACCATAACTAAAGGCTGAGGATAACTAGACCATAACTAAAGGTTGAGGTTAACTAGACCATAACTAAAGGTTAAGGATAACTAGACCATAACTAAAGGTTGAGGATAACTAGACCATAACTAAAGGTTGAGGATAACTAGACCATAACTAAAGGTTAAGGATAACTAGACCATAACTAAAGGTTAACTAGACCATAACTAAAGGCTGAGGATAACTAGACCATAACTAAAGGTTAAGGATAACTAGACCATAACTAAAGGTTAACTAGACCATAACTAAAGGCTGAGGATAACTAGACCATAACTAAAGGTTAACTAGACCATAACTAAAGGTTAAGGATAACTAGACCATAACTAAAGGTTAAGGATAACTAGACCATAACTAAAGGATAACTAGACCATAACTAAAGGTTAACTAGACCATAACTAAAGGTTAAGGATAACTAGACCATAACTAAAGGCTGAGGATAACTAGACCATAACTAAAGGTTGAGGTTAACTAGACCATAACTAAAGGTTAAGGATAACTAGACCATAACTAAAGGTTGAGGATAACTAGACCATAACTAAAGGTTGAGGATAACTAGACCATAACTAAAGGTTAAGGATAACTAGACCATAACTAAAGGTTAACTAGACCATAACTAAAGGCTGAGGATAACTAGACCATAACTAAAGGTTAAGGATAACTAGACCATAACTAAAGGTTAACTAGACCATAACTAAAGGCTGAGGATAACTAGACCATAACTAAAGGTTAACTAGACCATAACTAAAGGTTAAGGATAACTAGACCATAACTAAAGGTTAACTAGACCATAACTAAAGGCTGAGGATAACTAGACCATAACTAAAGGTTAACTAGACCATAACTAAAGGTTAAGGATAACTAGACCATAACTAAAGGATAACTAGACCATAACTAAAGGTTAAGGATAACTAGACCATAACTAAAGGTTGAGGATAACTAGACCATAACTAAAGGTTGAGGATAACTAGACCATAACTAAAGGTTAAGGATAACTAGACCATAACTAAAGGTTAACTAGACCATAACTAAAGGCTGAGGATAACTAGACCATAACTAAAGGTTAACTAGACCATAACTAAAGGTTAAGGATAACTAGACCATAACTAAAGGTTAACTAGACCATAACTAAAGGTTGAGGATAACTAGACCATAACTAAAGGCTGAGGATAACTAGACCATAACTAAAGGTTGAGGATAACTAGACCATAACTAAAGGTTAACTAGACCATAACTAAAGGTTAACTAGACCATAACTAAAGGCTGAGGATAACTAGACCATAACTAAAGGTTAACTAGACCATAACTAAAGGTTAAGGATAACTAGACCATAACTAAAGGTTGAGGATAACTAGACCATAACTAAAGGCTAAGGATAACTAGACCATAACTAAAGGATAACTAGACCATAACTAAAGGTTAACTAGACCATAACTAAAGGTTAAGGATAACTAGACCATAACTAAAGGTTAAGGTTAACTAGACCATAACTAAAGGTTGAGGATAACTAGACCATAACTAAAGGTTGAGGATAACTAGACCATAACTAAAGGTTAAGGATAACTAGACCATAACTAAAGGATAACTAGACCATAACTAAAGGTTAACTAGACCATAACTAAAGGTTAAGGCTAACTAGACCATAACTAAAGGTTGAGGATAACTAGACCATAACTAAAGGCTGAGGATAACTAGACCATAACTAAAGGTTGAGGATAACTAGACCATAACTAAAGGCTGAGGATAACTAGACCATAACTAAAGGCTGAGGATAACTAGACCGTAACTAAAGGCTGAGGATAACTAGACCATAACTAAAGGTTGAGGATAACTAGACCATAACTAAAGGTTAAGGATAACTAGACCATAACTAAAGGCTGAGGATAACTAGACCATAACTAAAGGTTGAGGATAACTAGACCATAACTAAAGGTTAACTAGACCATAACTAAAGGCTGAGGATAACTAGACCATAACTAAAGGCTGAGGATAACTAGACCATAACTAAAGGCTGAGGATAACTAGACCATAACTAAAGGCTGAGGATAACTAGGTCATAACTAAAGGTTGAGGATAACTAGACCATAACTAAAGGTTGAGGATAACTAGACCATAACTAAAGGCTGAGGATAACTAGACCATAACTAAAGGCTGAGGATAACTAGACCATAACTAAAGGCTGAGGATAACTAGACCATAACTAAAGGTTGAGGATAACTAGACCATAACTAAAGGCTGAGGATAACTAGACCATAACTAAAGGTTGAGGATAACTAGACCATAACTAAAGGCTGAGGATAACTAGACCATAACTAAAGGTTGAGGATAACTAGACCATAACTAAAGGTTGAGGATAACTAGACCATAACTAAAGGCTGAGGATAACTAGACCATAACTAAAGGCTGAGGATAACTAGACCATAACATTTACATTACATTTTAGTCATTTAGCAGACGCTCTTATCCAGAGCGACTTACAGTTAGTGAATACATAAATATATATTTTTGTAAAAAAGAATATTTTTCAAACTGGTCCCCCGTGGGAATCGAACCCACAACCCTGGCGTTGCAAACGCCATGCTCTATCAACTGAGCTACATCCCTGCCGGCCATTCCCTCCCCTACCCTGGACCAATTGTGCGCCGCCCATGAGTCTCCCGGTCGCAGCCGGCTACGACAGAGCCTGGATTCGAACCAGGATCTCTAGTGGCACAGCTAGCACTGCGATGCAGTGCCTTAGACCACTGCGCCACTCAGGAGACTCAGGAGACCATAACTAAAGGTTGAGGATAACTAGACCATACCTAAAGGATAAGGATAACTAGGTCATAACTAAAGGTTGAGGATAACTAGACCATAACTAAAGGTTGAGGATAACTAGACCATAACTAAAGGTTAACTAGAACATAACTAAAGGTTAAGGATAACTAGACCATAACTAAAGGCTGAGGATAACTAGACCATAACTAAAGGTTGAGGATAACTAGACCATAACTAAAGGCTGAGGATAACTAGACCATAACTAAAGGTTGAGGATAACTAGACCATAACTAAAGGCTGAGGATAACTAGACCATAACTAAAGGTTGAGGATAACTAGACCATAACTAAAGGTTGAGGATAACTAGACCATAACTAAAGGTTGAGGATAACTAGACCATAACTAAAGGTTGAGGATAACTAGACCATAACTAAAGGTTGAGGATAACTAGACCATAACTAAAGGTTGAGGATAACTAGACCATAACTAAAGGTTGAGGATAACTAGACCATAACTAAAGGTTGAGGATAACTAGACCATAACTAAAGGTTAACTAGAACATAACTAAAAGTTGAGGATAACTAGACCATAACTAAAGGTTAACTAGACCATAACTAAAGGTTGAGGATAACTAGACCATAACTAAAGGTTGAGGATAACTAGACCATAACTAAAGGTTGAGGATAACTAGACCATAACTAAAAGCCTTATGACATGTCTAATATGTGGTCATAAATGGTTTACTTTTAATTGAAAAACATTCACTTAGACAGTCACTTGGTGAAGGCTTCAGGAATATAAGTTTTTGAATGCAACAACCATGTCGCTATCATTAACAAACACAGTCATGGGTGGGTATCTCTCACATTTACTCGAAAAGCATGCTGGGAAATATGCAAATACAGATTTACACCCTACAGTGTGTCACTAAACCGATGTGGATGTGGTGGAAGAGTCAAGCGCAGGAAACAGAGGTTAGTCCAACAAGACTTTAATAGTCTAAATGCCACGAGTGGAAAACCCCGACCTCGAAAATACACGAAGTGTCGAGGGAAAATTACGCACACGCGTAAAACACTAAACATGAAACAAAATGGAAAACAAGCACGTAGCATAGACAAGGTGGCAACAAAATAACAACACACAAATACCCTAGAGCAAAACAAGGAACTTATAGGACACGTAATCAACACCCAAACAGACACAGGTGTGACAGACAGACAAAAGCAATCAAATACAGAAACATAGAGCGGTGGCAGCTAGTACTCCGGGGACGGCGAACGCCGAAGCCTGCCCGAACCAGGAGGAGGAGCAGCCTCGGCCGAAACCGTGACAGTACCCCCCCCTTGACGAGCCGCGCGCCGACCCCGGCCTGGGGGACGGCCAGGAGGACGCGGACCCGGGCGCGTGGGATGCCCACGGTGAAACTCAGTCAGGAGGGATGGATCGAGTATGTCCCTCCTGGGCACCCAGCACCGTTCCTCCGGACCGTACCCCTCCCACTCCACGAGATACTGGAGACCACTCCTCCGGCGCCTCGAGTCCAAGATGGTCCGGACCCTGTACGCCGGGGCCCCCTCGATGTCCAAAGGGGGCGGAGGGGTCTCTCCTATCTCATTTTCTTGGAGTGGGCCAGCTACCACCGGCCTGAGAAGAGACACATGGAACGAGGGGTTAATATTTTTATACTCAATTGGCAGTTGTAACCTGTAACACACCTCGTTCAATCTTCTCAGGACTTTGAAGGGCCCCACAAACCGCCGACCCAGCTTCCGGCAGGGCAGGCGGAGGGGCAGGTTTCGAGTCGAGAGCCAGACTCGATCTCCCGGTGCGTACACCGGTCCCTCACTGCGGTGGCGATCGGCGCTCGCCTTTTGTTGACGGATGGCACGCTGCAGATGGACATGAGCAGCGTCCCACGTCTCCTCCGAGCGCCGAATCCACTCGTCCACCGCAGGGGCCTCGATCTGGCTCTCGTGCCACGGTGCCAGGACCGGCTGATAACCTAAAACACACTGGAAAGGTGTTAAGTTGGTGGAGGAGTGGCGGAGAGAGTTCTGGGCCATCTCTGCCCAGGGGATGAACCTCGACCACTCCTCCGGCCGGTCCCGGCAATAGGACCTCAAAAACCTACCCACATCCTGGTTGACACGTTCCACCTGCCCATTACTCTCTGGGTGGTACCCCGAGGTAAGGCTTACCGAGACCCCCAACCGTTCCATGAACGCTCCCCAAACTCTGGAAGTGAACTGGGGACCTCGGTCAGACACAATATCCTCGGGGACCCCATAGTGCCGGAACACATGGGTAAAGAGGGCCTCAGCGGTTTGTAGGGCAGTAGGGAGACCCGGCATGGGAAGGAGACGACAGGCCTTGGAAAACCGATCCACAATGACCAATATGGTGGTATTCCCCTGGGAGGGGGGTAGGTCTGTTACGAAATCCACCGATAGGTGGGACCATGGTCGTTGTGGAACGGGCAGGGGATGTAGCTTACCCCTGGGCAAATGTCTAGGCGCCTTACACTGGGCACACACCGAGCAGGAGGAGACATAAACCCTCACATCCCTAGCTAACGTTGGCCACCAGTATTTCATGCTAAGACAGTGCACGGTCCGGCCAATACCTGGATGTCCAGAGGAGGGTGATGTATGAGCCCAATAAATAAGACGATCATGGACCTCGAGCGGAACGTACGTCCGCCCCACAGGACACTCGGGGGGAGTAGGGTCGGTACGCAGTGCCCGCTCGATTTCCGTATCGACCTCCCATACCACCGGAGCCACCAAACAAGATTCCGGCAATATGGAAGTAGGCTCGTTGGACCTCTCCTCCGTGTCATACCGCCGGGACAGGGCGTCTGCCTTACCATTCTGGGACCCTGGGATGTATGTGATCTTAAAAACAAACCGGGTTAGGAACATATTCCACCTAGCCTGACGAGGGTTCAATCTCCTAGCTGCCCGGATGTACTCCAGGTTACGGTGATCAGTCAGAATGAGGAAAGGGTGTTGAGCCCCCTCAAGCCAATGCCTCCACACCTTTAGGGCTTGGACTACGGCTAACAGCTCCCTGTCCCCAACATCATAGTTGCGCTCCGCCGAGCTGAGCTTCTTAGAGTAGAAAGCACAGGGGCGGAGTTTAGGTGGCGCGCCGGACCGTTGTGACAGGACTGCCCCAATACCGGTCTCGGACGCGTCTACCTCAACCTGGAATGGTAAAGAGGGATCCGGATGCGCCAGCACCGGAGCCGAGGTGAACAGGTTCTTCAGTTTGACAAATGCCCTGTCCGCCTCAGCCGACCACTGCAACGAACCGGACCCCCCTTTAGCAGGGACGTAATGGGAGCTGCAACCTGTCCAAAACCCCGAATAAACCTCCGGTAGTAATTAGCAAAACCCAAGAACTGCTGCACCTCTTTTACAGTGGTTGGAGTTTGCCAATTACGCACGGCCGATACCCGGTCTACCTCTATCTCCACACCAGACGCGGACAACCGATAACCCAAAAAGGAGACGGACTCCTGGAAGAACAGGCATTTCTCTGCCTTGACATACAAGTCATGCTCCAACAGTCTTCTCAACACTCTGCGCACCTGGGCTACATGCTCGGCTCGAGTAGCAGAGTACACTAGGATGTCGTCGATGTAAACTACTACCCCCTGCCCATGCATGTCCCGGAAAATCTCGTCAACAAAGGATTGGAAGACTGAAGGAGCATTCATTAACCCGTATGGCATGACGAGATACTCGTAATGACCCGAGGTGGTGCTAAATGCTGTCTTCCATTCATCCCCCTCCCTAATGCGCACCAGATTGTACGCGCTCCTGAGATCCAACTTTGTGAAGAACCGCCGCCCGCGTAATGATTCCGTCATCGTCGCAATCAGTGGAAGTGGGTAGCTGTATTTAACTGTGATCTGATTGAGACTACGATAATCAATACACGGGCGCAATCCCCCGTCCTTCTTCTTCACAAAGAAGAAACTCGAGGAGACCGGGGAAGTAGAGGACCGTATGTATCCCTGTGCCAAGGACTCGGCTATGTATGTCTCCATAGCCGCTGTTTCCTCTTGAGACAGGGGATACACATGACTCCGTGGAAGAGCCGCTCCTGTTTGGTGATTTATCGCACAGTCCCCCTGTCTATGAGGAGGTAGCCGTGTTGCCCTCGATTTGCTAAACACGAGTGCTAAATCCTCATACTCGGGGGGAATGCGCAGTGCGGGCACTTGGTTCGGACTCTCTACCGAGGTCGCCCCTACGGAAACACCTAGACATCTCCCTACACACTGGGCAGACCACTCCATAAGAGCCCTCTGTTGCCACGCTATGGTAGGATCATGGGTGCTTAACCAGGGAAGGCCCAACACCACGGGGTACGCAGGAGAGTCAATCAGATAAAACTGAATGATCTCCTCATGACCCCCCTGCGTCGTCATCGTCAGTGGTGCTGTGACCTCCCTGATCAGGCCTGACCCCAACGGCCGGCTGTCTAAGGCGTGGACAGGAAATGGAGCTTCTACCGGCCGAAGGGGAATTCCTAACCTACTACAAAATGCCCGATCAATAAAGTTCCCAGCTGCGCCTGAATCTACTAACGCCTTATGCTGGGAATGAGGTGCCACCTGTGGAAACCTCACAGGAATACTCATGTGACCAACAGAGAGCTCTGGGTAAGTGGGGCGCCTACTCACCTGAAATGACTCCCCAGTGCGTGGCCTGTTGTCACCTCTCCCAGGAGACCCTCCCCAGCACCTGGCTGCAGTGTGTCCTCCACGACCGCAGGTGGTGCAGGGATGGCCCCCTCGGGTTCCCTCTCCTCCTCTCTCTAGCGCCCAGCACCCCCGAGCTCCATGGGAATCGGCTCGGGGGTGCTGGAGGGTGGACTGGACGACCCCCACTCGGGACGTCCGCGGGTAGCCAGCAGGGTGTCCAGACGGATGGAAATGTCCACCAACTGGTCAAACGACAGGTTGGTGTCCCTGCAGGCCAGCTCCCGACGAACGTCCTCTCGTAGACTACACCGGTACTGGTCGATGAGGGCCCTCTCATTCCACCCCGCATCCGCCGCTAGTGTCCGGAACTCCAGTGCGAACTCCTGTGCGCTCCTCTTCCCCTGTCGGAGGTGGAATAGACGCTCTCCCGCCGCTTTCCCCTCAGGTGGATGATCGAAGACAGCCCTGAAGCGGCGGGAAAACTCCGCGTAGGTGATGGTAGCGGCGTCTATTCCCCTCCATTCGGCGTTGGCCCACTCCAACGCCTTGCCGGAGAGACAGGAGATGAGGGCGGAGACGCTCTCGTATCCCGAGGGCGCCGGGTGTATGGTGGCAAGGTAAAGTTCCACCTGCAGGAGGAATCCCTGACACCCGGATGCAGAACCGTCATATGCCCTCGGGAGTGAGAGCCGAATGCCACTGGGTTCCGGTGCTGAGAGAGGAGGACTGGCCGTTGGTGATGAGTTGTTGTAAGGGTCCTTGGCCACCTCTTGATTCACCAATCGGCACAGAGTGTTGGACACCTCGTCCATGGCGGTCCCGAGTTGCCGGATCATGGCGTCCTGGAAGTTGATCCGGTCCAGCAGGGATTCGGGTGCCGCCGCTGTTACTGCTGACTCCATGATGGTGTGTTGTTCTGTCACTAAACCGATGTGGATGTGGTGGAGGAGTCAAGCGCAGGAAACAGAGGTTAGTCCAACAAGACTTTAATAGTCTAAATGCCACGAGTGGAAAACCCCGACCTCGAAAATACACGAAGTGTCGAGGGAAAATTACGCACACGCGTAAAACACTAAACATGAAACAAAACGGAAAACAAGCACGTAGCATAGACAAGGTGGCAACAAAATAACAACACACAAATACCCTAGAGCAAAACAAGGAACTTATAAGACACGTAATCAACACCCAAACAGACACAGGTGTGACAGACAGACAAAAGCAATCAAATACAGAAACATAGAGCGGTGGCAGCTAGTACTCCGGGGACGGCGAACGCCGAAGCCTGCCCGAACCAGGAGGAGGAGCAGCCTCGGCCGAAACCGTGACACAGTGTTAAAACAACCCCCCCAGTGTTTAGCGCTGACGTCATCTACGTATTCCTATGGAAAACTCGTGACGGCGCATGAAGCCGGAAGTATTTGAATTTGAAGCACGACATATTGCTGAATGGGGCTGAATGGCACCAAAAAATCTCTAGGGATCATGGTGAAAGTGGCCGTAACTAGCAAAGGATAATGGTCGATGTAGTCATTTTCATCCTGTCTGAGCGAGTCAAACGGGAGCCTCGTCATAGCCTGCCGGCCCGTGATTGGTCTGTGTCAGCGCGTGGCCCTGTCATAGCCTGCCGGCCCGTGATTGGTCTGTGTCAGCACGTGGCCCTGTCATAGCCTGCCGGCCCGTGATTGGTCTGTGTCAGCACGTGGCCCTGTCATAGCCTGCCGGCCCGTGATTGGTCTGTGTCAGCGCGTGGCCCTGTCATAGCCTGCCGGCCCGTGATTGGTCTGTGTCAGCGCGTGGCCCTGTCATAGCCTGTCGGCCCGTGATTGGTCTGTGTCAGCGCGTGGCCCGTGATTGGTCAGCACGTGGCCCTGTGTGACGACAAATGTAGTAGTCAGACTGGATCACTCTTTAATTAAATATCTTGATTTGTACGAAATTTAAAATAATTCTTCATTGGGATTGAACTTGATCATATTAAACTAATTTTAGAGGCCAAAACGGCCCAAAACGGCCCTTCTGGCAATCGTAAATTACATATATTTATTTACATATAGGCTTTCTAGGGCAGACCAGGCCTTTTGGCACCACTAGGCAGTAGCTGACCAGCAGAGCTCGTGACTTCATCCTCCAGACCAGACTCTGGGGGACCCCAGCAGAGCTCGTGACCTCACCCTCCAGACCAGACACTGGGGGACCCCAGCAGAGCTCGTGACTTCATCCTCCAGACCAGACACTGGGGGACCCCAGCAGAGCTCGTGACTTCATCCTCCAGACCAGACTCTGGGGCACCCCAGCAGAGCTCGTGACTTCATCCTCCAGACCAGACTCTGGGGCACCCCAGCAGAGCTCGTGACTTCATCCTCCAGACCAGACACTGGGGGACCCCAGCAGAGCTCGTGACTTCACCCTCCAGACCAGACTCTGGGGGACACACAGTCACGAATGGTCACTACAGTGACTGTACAATCAAAAATAAATCAACATATTTGTTTCTTTGTAATGTGATGTAAAAAACAATATTATCCCAAAGTTTTTTTTTGCTGTGTCTCAGGGAGGATATTTCAAAAAGAACACCTATCGGTTCAGTAACCAATCACAATGGGATATGACATGCTGTGATTGGTAAATGAGTTGCAAAAACCTGACCAATAGGAGGTGATCTTGAAACATAAAATCCTCCTTAATTTTCTGTAATTGTCACTGAAGAAGGTCAACACATACACACACACACACACACGCACACACACACACACACACACACACACACACACACACACACACACACACACACACACACACACACACGCACACGCATGCGCGCACACACGCACGCGCACACACACGCGCACGCACACGCACACACATACACACACATACACACACACACACACACACGCACACACACACACACACACACACACACACACACACACACACACACACACACACACACACACACACACACACACACACACACACACACACACACACACACACACACACACACGCACACACACTCCCACTCCCATTCACATTCACACACAGGGCAGTGAGGGCACATAGCTAGCTAGCTCTGTTTTGTAGTTGTTGAATGGGTAGCTACCTGTTGAAGATCCTCATATTGGTCATGGTAGTTGCTGCATCCCCTTCTTGCCTTGGTGAGAATGGCATCTTTCCCAATAATCTCTGTCGTGTAGAGATCCTTGAAGATGATCTATAATAAATGTGAAATGTCCTGTATTAAAACATGTTGCATTAGGCTTATAATGTTAACGTTAGTCTGTTAATCTTCTTGAATGAAACACACTTACAGTGGGGAGAACAAGTATTTGATACACTGCCGATTTTGCAGGTTTTCCTACTTACAAAGCATGCAGAGGTCTGTAATTTTTTATCATAGGTACACTTCAACTGTGAGAGACGGAATCTAAAAAAATAAAAATCCAGAAAATCACATTGTATGATTTTTAAGTAATTAATTTGCATTTTATTGCATGACATAAGTATTTGATACATCAGAAAAGCAGAACTTAATATTTGGTACAGAAACCTTTGTTTGCAATTACAGAGATCATACGTTTCCTGTAGGTCTTGACCAGGTTTGCACACACTGCAGCAGGGATTTTGGCCCACTCCTCCATACAGACCTTCTCCAGATCCTTCAGGTTTCGGGGCTGTCGCTGGGCAATACGGACTTTCAGCTCCCTCCAAATATTTTTTATTGGGTTCAGGTCTGGAGACTGGCTAGGCCACTCCAGGACCTTGAGATGCTTCTTATGGAGCCACTCCTTAGTTGCCCTGGCTGTGTGTTTCGGGTCGTTGTCATGCTGGAAGACCCAGCCACGACCCATCTTCAATGCTCTTACTGAGGGAAGGAGGTTGTTGGCCAAGATCTCGCGATACATGGCCCCATCCATCCTCCCCTCAATACGGTGCAGTCGTCCTGTCCCCTTTGCAGAAAAGCATCCCCAAAGAATGATGTTTCCACTTCCATGCTTCACGGTTGGGATGGTGTTCTTGGGGTTGTACTCATCCTTCTTCTTCCTCCAAACACGGCGAGTGGAGTTTAGACCAAAAAGCTCTATTTTTGTCTCATCAGACCACATGACCTTCTCCCATTCCTCCTCTGGATCATCCAGATGGTCATTGGCAAACTTCAGACGGGCCTGGACATGCGCTGGCTTGAGCAAGCGGACCTTGCGTGCGCTGCAGGATTTTAATCCATGACGGCGTAGTGTGTTACTAATGGTTTTCTTTGTGACTGTGGTCCCAGCTCTCTTCAGGTCATTGACCAGGTCCTGCCGTGTAGTTTTGGGCTGATCCCTCACCTTCCTCATGATCATTGATGCCCCACAAGGTGAGATCTTGCATGGAGCCCCAGACCGAGGGTGATTGACCGTCATCTTGAACTTCTTCCATTTTCTAATAATTGCGCCAACAGTTGTTGCCTTCTCACCAAGCTGCTTGCTTATTGTCCTGTAGCCCATCCCAGCCTTGTGCAGGTCTACAATTTTATCCCTGATGTCCTTACACAGCTCTCTGGTCTTGGCCATTGTGGAGAGGTTGGAGTCTGTTTGATTGAGTGTGTGGACAGCTGTCTTTTATACAGGTAACGAGTTCAAACAGGTGCAGTTAATACAGGTAATGAATGGAGAACAGGAGGGCTTCTTAAAGAAAAACTAACAGGTCTGTGAGAGCCGGAATTCTTACTGGTTGGTAGGTGATCAAATACTTATGTCATGCAATAAAATGCAAATGAATTACTTAAAAATCATACAATGTGATTTTCTGGATTTTTGTTTTAGATTCCGTCTCTCACAGTTGAAGTGTGGTTAGCTGTTTCCAATGTTATTTCACGCTTAAGAGTACCTGTAATTGAGCCAGCTAGCTGCCACCTTCAGCTGTTTTTCTAACCTCATTATCATTAACGTTAGGTGGTTGGTAGCTGCTGTACTTAATTTCGGCTACTGATTGCAGTCTGCCAGTTTGGCTTTATACATAGCTTGGGCTTTGTCGAGTAAGGCTTAAACTATGTATTTAGATTGTAGTTAGGTACTATAGGTAGGCATCGTGGGCTGTATATTATTAAGTAGTATAGGTAGGCATCGTGGGCTGTTGTGGGTAGCTGTTGTGTAGTTATTGTAGGTTACTTTTGTATTCGGCGGTGCCGGATGTAGCACAGCTAGCTAGCTAACTCACCTCCTGGATTAGCTGGCGAGTTGCTATTAGCAACGGTTGCAACTAAAAACAATATCCTTTTAGCCAGCTACATTCGTTCGCAGCGACGCCGTTTTTCAAACAAAGTCAACACAGTAGCCATTGCTAGCCAGCCAACACTACCAGCAGGCTGTGGTAGCTAAATACAATATCTTTGTGCTAGCTACCCAACGTTTAATCGTTGCTGCGTTATGAAAGGTAAGCTTGGCTTCTTATATGGTGTTGAGTTAAGCTTAAACCATGTATTTAGATTGTAGGTAGGTATTGTAGTTTGGTATTATAGGTAGATTACTCAGGTAGTTATTGAAGGTTATTGTAGGTAATTATTGTAGGTAAGGACTGTATTCGGCGGACTCCGGCGAAGCACGAGGCTAGCCTACCCACTACTTGGACCAACAAAGCTAGCTAGCTAGCGGGTAGCTACCGGTAACTTTTTGCAACTGTGGTTAATTGTTTCCAATGTTATTTCATGCTTAAGAGTACCTGTGATTGAGCCAGCTAGCTGCTACCATTCAGCTGTTTTTCTAACCTCATCCGAGGCATTAACGTTAGGTGGTTGGTAGCTGCTGTACTTAATTACAGCTACTGATAACAGTCTGCTGTAGTTTACAACAATTCTAATTTCTAAAGTGGAAGTTGGGAGAGTTTTACTCGGGTGGTTCAGTGAAACAATTATAGTTTCTGAGGTGGAAGTTGGGAGAGTTATATATATTTATTTTTTTTGGTGAGGGAGGCCTGCTCTCTCCTTTCCCTGATGTTTAGTTCATTTCATCCCGATCTCCTCTGCATTATTGTAGCCATCTGCTGCAGCCTGTCAACTATGCCTCTGCCTATCCCTGTTCTCTCCTCTCCGCACAGGCTACACAAACGCCTCACACCGCGTGGCTGCTGCCTCTCTAACCTGGTGGTCCCTGCACGCACCACACACCTGGAGTTCCAGGTCTCAGGCAGCCTCTGGAACTGCCGTTCTGCCGCCAACAAGGCTGACTTCATCCCAGCCTATGCCACCCTCCAGTCCCTCGACTTCCTGGCACTGACGGAAACATGGATTACCACTGAAAACACTGCTACTCCTACTGCTCTCTCCTCGTCTGACCATGTGTTCTCGCATACCCCGAGAGCATCTGGTCAGAGGGGTGGTGGCACAGGAATCCTCATCTCTCCCAAGTGGTCATTCTCAATTTTTCCCCTAACCCATCTGTCTATCTCCTCATTTGAATTCCACGCTGTCACAGTCACTAGCCCATTTAAGCTTAATATCCTTGTCATCTATCGCCCTCCAGGTTCCCTTGGAGAGTTCATCAATGAGCTTGACGCCTTGATAAGTTCCTTTCCTGAGGATGGCTCACCCTTCACAGTCTTGGGGGATTTCAACCTCCCCACGTCTACATTTGACTCATTTCTCTCTGCCTCCTTCTTTCCACTCCTCTCCTCTTTTGACCTCACCCTCTCACCATCCCCCCCACTCACAAGGCAGGCAATACGCTTGACTTCATCTTTACTAGATGTTGCTCTTCTACTAATCTCACTGCAACTCCCCTCCATGTCTCCGACCACTACTTTGTATCCTTTTCTCTCTCGCTCTCCTCCAACACTACTCACTCTGCCCCTACACAGATGGTAACGCGCCGCCGCAACCTTCGCTCTCTCTCTCCCACTACTCTCTCCTCTTCCATCCTATCATCTCTTCCCTCTGCTCAATCCTTCTCCCTCCAATCTCCTGATTCTGCCTCCTCAACCCTCCTCTCCTCCCTTTCTGCATCCTTTGACTCCCTGTGTCCCCTATCCTCCCGGCCGGCTCGGTCCTCCCCCTCCAGCTCTGTGGCTTGATGACTCATTGCGAGCTCACAGAACAGAGCTCCGGGCAGCTGAGCGGAAATGGAAGAAAACTAAACTCCCTGCCGACCTGGCATCTTTTCCTCCCTCCTCTCTACATTTTCTTCATCTGTTTCTGCTGCTAAGGCCACTTTCTACCACTCTAAATTCCAAGCATCTGCCTCTAACCCTAGGAAGCTCTTTGCCACATTCTCCTCACTGCTGAATCCCCCCCCCCTCCTCCCTCTCTGTGGATGACTTTGTCAACCACTTTGAAAAGAAGGTTGACGACATCCGATCCTCGTTTGTTAAGTCTAATGACACTGCTGGTCCTGCTCACACTGCCCTACCCTATGCTTTGACTTCTTTCTCCCCTCTCTCTCCAGATAAAATCTTGCGACTAGTGACTGCAGGCCGCCCAACAACCTGCCCGCTTGACCCCATCCCCTCCTCTCTTCTCCAGACCATCTCCGGTGACCTTCTCCCCTACCTCACCTCGCTGATCAACTCATCCTTGACCGCTGGCCATGTCCCTTCCGTCTTCAAGAGAGCGAGAGTTGCACCCCTTCTCAAAAAACCAACACTCGATCCCACTGATGTCAACAACTACAGACCAGTATCCCTTCTTTCTTTTCTTTCCAAAACTATTGAGCGTGCCATCTTTAGCCAACTCTCTTGCTATCTCTCTCAGAATGACCTTCTTGATCCAAACCAGTCAGGTTTCAGGACTGGTCATTCAACTGAGACTGCTCTTCTCTGTGTCACGGAGGCTCTCCGCACTGCTAAAGCTAACTCTCTCTCCTCTGCTCTTGTCCTTCTAGACCTGTCTGCTGCCTTTGATACAGTGAACCATCAGATCCTCCTCTCCACCCTCTCCGAGCTGGGCATCTCCGGCGCGGCTCACTCCTGGATTGCGTCCTACCTGACCGGTCGCTCCTACCAAGTGGCGTGGCGAGAAGCTGTCTCCGCACCACGTGCTCTCACCACTGGTGTCCCCCAGGGCTCAGTTCTAGGCCCTCTCCTTTTCTCCCTATACACCAAGTCACTTGGCTCTGTCATATCCTCACATGGCCTCTCCTATCATTGCTACGCTGACGATACACAACTAATCTTCTCCTTTCCCCCTTCTGATAACCAGGTGGCGAATCGCATCTCTGCATGTCTGGCCGACATATCAGTATGGATGACGGATCACCACCTCAAGCTGAACCCTGGCAAGACGGAGCTGCTCTTCCTCCCGGGGAAGGACTGCCCGTTCCATGATCTCGCCATCACGGTTGACAACTCCGTTGTGTCCTCCTCCCAGAGTGCGAAGAGCCTTGGCGTGACCCTGGACAACACCCTGTCGTTCTCCGCCAACATCAAGGCGGTGACCCGATCCTGCAGGTTCATGCTCTACAACATTCGGAGAGTACGACCCTGCCTTACACAGGAAGCGGCACAGGTCCTAATCCAGGCACTTGTCATCTCCCGTCTGGATTACTGCAACTCGCTGTTGGCTGGGCTCCCTGCCTGTGCCATTAAACCCCTACAACTCATCCAGAATGCCGCAGCCCGTCTGGTGTTCAACCTTCCCAAGTTCTCTCACGTCACCCCCCTCCTCCGCACACTCCACTGGCTTCCAGTTGAAGCTCGCATCCGTTACAAGACCATGGTGCTTGCCTATGGAGCAGTGAGGGGAACGGCACCTCCGTACCTTCAGGCTCTGATCAGTCCCTACACCCAGGCGAGGGCATTGCGTTCATCCACCTCTGGCCTGCTGGCTCCCTTCCTCTGCGGAAGCATAGTTCCCGCTCAGCCCAGTCAAAGCTGTTCGCTGCTCTGGCACCCCAATGGTGGAACAAGCTCCCTCACGACGCCAGGACAGCGGAGTCACTCACCACCTTCCGGAGACATTTGAAACCCCACCTCGTTAAGGAACACCTGGGATAGGATAAAGTAATCCCTCTACCCCCCAAAAAAAAAAAAAAAAAAGTATAATTGTAAAGTGGTTATCCCACTGGCTATAGGGTGAATGCACCAATTTGTAGTCGCTCTGGATAAGAGCGTCTGCTAAATGACGTAAATGTGCCCTTGAGCAAGGCACTTAACCCTAATTGCTCCTGTAAGTCGCTCTGGATAAGAGCGTCTGCTAAATGACTAAAATGTAAAAAATGTAAGTGTACCTATGATAAAAATGACAGACCTCTACATGCTTTGTAAGTAGGAAAACCTGCAAAATCGGCAGGGTATCAAATACTTGTTCTCCCCACTGTATATTACCACTAATTAGCTACTGTAAGTATCAAAATGGCATGTAATATGTGATAATATGTGATCAAATCGTTAGCTAGATAGTGTTAACCTGTGTTTTTTCTGATGCGGGTCAATGACGGTTCATGGATGGGTCAAACCCTGTTCTGGGTCTTGGTTGCAGTCTATCTGGCCAAACAGCTGTGAGGTTATTAAGTCAATACACAAGTGTTTCATTGTGTGCAGGCAGGGCCGGACTACCACATTTGGCACCGACCTCCAGCCCCCCTCCCCCTCAGCTAACTTCCTTTATTCCAGCACATTTCTGTGTAACATTTTGTGCAATTCTAAACTTTTTTCCACGGGTCAGAAGGAAAATTGTGCTATTGTTCACATTTTGCCATGAGGCTGAGAGAAAATGTGGCACTTTTAAAGCTAATATCCCGGTATTCTACACATAATATTTTTTTTGTCATTTAGCAGCCGCTCTTATTCAGAGCGACTTACAGGACCAATCAGGGTTAAGTGCCTTGCTCAAGGGCACATCGACAGATTTTTCACCTAGTCAGCTCGGGGATTAGAACCAGCGACCTTTCGGTTACTGGCAAAACGCTCTTAACCACTAAGCCACCTGCCGCCCCGATGCTGTCATATACTATCTGGGGGACCCCCGACCTCCACAAACCGCCGTGTGTACCCGTTCGGTAATCCAGCCCTGATTGGTTTATAAACCTGGCAAGGTGTATGAGTAGCACCTTCCTCCTCTGTCTCAGGCAGCCAGCTAGTAGTAACTATAGAAACGGTCTGGGTTTCTTAAAGGGGCCAAGTTTTTTTTTAACCAAGTGCTGCTGAACATTTTTCTTTGTTACCCAAACATCTTTCATTGTTCAGCCATAAGGAAGTCAATAATGCGTTTAAAAAATGTGCACGAAAATTGTACAAATACTGTTGCTGTCATATTTTCACCTGTCAAAAATGACAATCATTTGCCAACCTAGTAAGTCCAGTGCCACTGATCAGGCAATCTATTTGCTTGATTAAAAGTGCAGGAATTTAGCAGGAATCAACTATTGCAGAATCAAGACAAACTTGAGAGCATGCTCTCTGCTGCAGTTGTGGTTTCATTTGACATTTTAGTCATTTAGCAGGCACTCTTTTCCAGAGCGACTAGGATTAAGTGCCTTGCTCAAGGGCACATCGACAGATTTCTCACCTAGTCGGCTCGGGGATTAGAACCAGCAACCTTTCAGTTACTGGCACAACGCTCTTAACCACTAAGCCACCTGCCGTTTCCAATGTGGTCCTGCACACCTGCTACACGGTAACAGTCCTCACCCACTCTAGCTGCTACCCTGTGATGAAACATAGGGCCTCTTACTTCATTATAGGACAGAGTGTCATTAACCCTTTATGAACCTTGTGACTTAATGAGAATAAAAACTCTGTAGGCGTCAGGCTGCAGGCTGTGGAAGGTCTGTAGGCGTCAGGCTGTAAGGCTGTGGAAGCTCTGTAGGCGTCAGGCTGTAAGGCTGTGGAAGCTCTGTAGGCGTCAGGCTGTAAGGCTGTGGAAGCTCTGTAGGCGTCAGGCTGCAGGCTGTGGAAGCTCTGTAGGCGTCAGGCTGTAAGGCTGTGGAAGCTCTGTAGGCGTCAGGCTGTAAGGCTGTGGAAGCTCTGTAGGCGTCAGGCTGTAAGGCTGTGGAAGCTCTGTAGGTGTCAGGCTGCAGGCTGTGGAAGCTCTGTAGGCGTCAGGCTGCAGGCTGTGGAAGCTCTGTAGGTGTCAGGCTGCAGGCTGTGGAAGCTCTGTAGGCATCAGGCTGCAGGCTGTGGAAGCTCTGTAGGCATCAGGCTGCAGGCTGTGGAAGCTCTGTAGGCGTCAGGCTGCAGGCTGTGGAAGCTCTGTAGGTGTCAGGCTGCAGGCTGTGGAAGCTCTGTAGGCGTCAGGCTGCAGGCTGTGGAAGCTCTGTAGGCGTCAGGCTGCAGGCTGTGGAAGCTCTGTAGGCATCAGGCTGCAGGCTGTGGAAGCTCTGTAGGAGTCAGGCTGTAAGGCTGTGGAAGCTCTGTAGGAGTCAGGCTGTAAGGCTGTGGAAGCTCTGTAGGTGTCAGGCTGCAGGCTGTGGAAGCTCTGTAGGTGTCAGGCTGTAAGGCTGTGGAAGCTCTGTAGGTGTCAGGCTGTGGAAGCTCTATAGGTGTCAGGCTGTAAGGCTGTGGAAGCTCTGTAGGTGTCAGGCTGCAGGCTGTGGAAGCTCTGTAGGTGTCAGGCTGTAAGGCTGTGGAAGCTCTGTAGGTGTCAGGCTGTGGAAGCTCTGTAGGCGTCAGGCTGCAGGCTGTGGAAGCTCTGTAGGTGTCAGGCTGTAAGGCTGTGGAAGCTCTGTAGGTGTCAGGCTGTGGAAGCTCTGTAGGTGTCAGGCTGCAGGCTGTGGAAGCTCTGTAGGCGTCAGGCTGCAGGCTGTGGAAGCTCTGTAGGCGTCAGGCTGCAGGCTGTGGAAGCTCTGTAGGCGTCAGGCTGCAGGCTGTGGAAGCTCTGTAGGCATCAGGCTGCAGGCTGTGGAAGCTCTGTAGGAGTCAGGCTGTAAGGCTGTGGAAGCTCTGTAGGTGTCAGGCTGCAGGCTGTGGAAGCTCTATAGGTGTCAGGCTGTAAGGCTTTGGAAGCTCTGTAGGTGTCAGGCTGCAGGCTGTGGAAGCTCTGTAGGCGTCAGGCTGTAAGGCTGTGGAAGCTCTGTAGGCGTCAGGCTGTAAGGCTGTGGAAGCTCTGTAGGCGTCAGGCTGCAGGCTGTGGAAGCTCTGTAGGCGTCAGGCTGTAAGGCTGTGGAAGCTCTGTAGGTGTCAGGCTGCAGGCTGTGGAAGCTCTGTAGGCGTCAGGCTGCAGGCTGTGGAAGCTCTGTAGGCGTCAGGCTGTAAGGCTGTGGAAGCTCTGTAGGCGTCAGGCTGCAGGCTGTGGAAGCTCTGTAGGCATCAGGCTGCAGGCTGTGGAAGCTCTGTAGGTGTCAGGCTGCAGGCTGTGGAAGCTCTGTAGGCATCAGGCTGCAGGCTGTGGAAGCTCTGTAGGCATCAGGCTGCAGGCTGTGGAAGCTCTGTAGGTGTCAGGCTGTGGAAGCTCTGTAGGCGTCAGGCTGCAGGCTGTGGAAGCCCTGTAGGTGTCAGGCTGCAGGCTGTGGAAGCTCTGTAGGTGTGATAGATTAATTATTAATGACTAATTATTACACCCTGAAACTGTGTATAATGTGTTAGAAATGTGTGAGTGTAGGACCAGTAAAGGCTATGGCATTGAGCCACTATTTAGCAATGTGAGTAAGAGTCAGGCCAGACAACAAAGACAACTGAGAAACTAAGATAAAGCGGCCTCCCAATTTAGGGAGGGGAGAAACTGTTATGAAAACATGGTGCAGAATATTGTGAGAACGGCAATAACTGAGTAAAGCAGGGAGTAGGATATGTGTGTGTGTGTGTGTATGTATGTGTGTATGCATGTGTGTATATGTGTGTGTGTGTGAACTGAAGGTCAGTAGAGCAGTTTTAGAGTGGAAAACTACAGCCCGCCTACAGAGGGAAGGGATTTCTTTTTGTATGACGTATGAGTATAAAAGATGGACTCTGAAATTGTGATGGCAGAATTCTCAATGAATAAATACCTCTGACTATGCAGACCGGGACTCTGGCCGTTACTTAAATCCCAAAAGACTTACAACCTTTTGGGAGACGCACAGAGAAACTGAAATAGTTTGTTAAATAATTCACATAACAAGGTGTCAGGCTGCAGGCTGTGGAAGCTCTGTAGGCATCAGGCTGCAGGCTGTGGAAGTCGGGAGTATATGCAGTGTACACCTAAAGCATTTTCAGACTTTTCCCCGTTGGGTGGACTGGTGTGTCTGAAACAGGGTGTGTCAGCCATGTGTCACAGACTTTCAGATAACTTTCTATTGTGACTGTTGTGAAACAGATTTTCCTCTACAGAGGAGGGCGAGGTGGAGGATGTCAGTGACCAGCAACAGCTCAGCCAGGCTGGTCTCATAGGCTAGACGTAACATAGTAAACAAAAATCAGGGACACTCAGATTAGCATGAGAGGACACGTTTAGTTACGTAAGACAGAAGGTTACTTAAGGCAAAATTAAAGGAGGATGACTAGCAACCATAGCAACCCGAATCTCATCACGGACAACTTTAGCATGTTAGCTAACCCTTCCCCTAACACTTTAACCTAACTCCTAACCTTAACCCTAACCCCAACCCCTAGCCTAGCTAACGTTAGCCACCTAGCTAACATTAGCTTTAGAAACAACAAATTGTAATTCATAACATATCATACGTATTGCAAATTCGTAACATATTGTACGAAGTGCAATCGTAATATATCATACAAATTGCAATTCGTAATATATGATACGAATAGTAATGATTGGACATCCACAAATTAATAACATACAAAACGAACATATCATACTAATTTCAGTGTCCCAGATTTCCGTTGACTATCTTACGTCTACCCCTGAGACCAGGTTAGCGCAGAACAGTGAGCACATCACAGTGACCTGTTAGACTGGATGTGGTATTCTGCAACTCCCGTTTAAATAAACAACTAATCAGTCTACTCTCAATAGACTGGCCTACACTCTATCATGTGCTGTGGGACACTCAAAGTGGTGACTGATGAAACACAGTGTAGCTCCCTGAGGCCAAACAGACTGTCGTTTCACACCCTGAGCAGAAGAGACAGAGCTGCCTTCTGCTGGAAACAATAGAGCACTGAGGCCTCTGTCTCTATGGCATATCTCACTAACCAGGACCACAGGCCTCTGTCTCTGGGCCATATCTCACTAACCAGGACCACAGACCTCTGTCTCTGGGCCATATCTCACTAACCAGGACCACAGACCTCTGTCTCTGGGCCATATCTCACTAACCAGGACCACAGACCTCTGTCTCTGGGCCACATCTCACTAACCAGGACCACAGGCCTCTGTCTCTGGGCCATATCTCACTAACCAGGACCACAGGCCTCTGTCTCTGGGCCATATCTCACTAACCAGGACCACAGGCCTCTGTCTCTGGGCCATATCTCACTAACCAGGACCACAGGCCTCTGTCTCTATGGCATATCTCACTAACCAGGACCACAGGCCTCTGTCTCTGGGCCATATCTCACTAACCAGGACCACAGGCCTCTGTCTCTATGGCATATCTCACTAACCAGGACCACAGGCCTCTGTCTCTCTGCCATATCTCACTAACCAGGACCACAGGCCTCTGTCTCTGGGCCATATCTTACTAACCAGGACCACAGGCCTCTGTCTCTGGGCCATATCTTACTAACCAGGACAACAGGCCTCTGTCTCTATGGTATATCTGACTAACCAGGACCACAAAGATATGGCCCAGAGACAGAGGCCTGTGGTCCTGGTTAGTAAGATATGGCAGAGAGACAGAGGCCTGTGGTCCTGGTTGTAAGGTATACCACAGAGACAGAGGCCTGTGGTCTGTCGATACACACTATTGCCCAATTGTCTGTTTCTCAACAATATTTTGATGTATGACTAATGTAGCAATAAATTATTGGTGTCCCAATGGAGAACAGCTGTAACACACTGAAAGATTTACCCATAGTGCCTCTATAATTTATATAAGGAGTTAAATTCCAACCACCCAGCTTGGACAAGGTTGGACAAACTCGTCACTGCAGCTGAGACATGCATGCCTTGTCATTTGACTGGAGATGGAGTCTGATGGCCGAGGCATGCATGAGGTCAAACAACTGCTGTTTTTATCTGTTGCTTTAGCACATATTTCTGCTCAGTTCTACTCAGTATGTAAACATGGGTGCTAGAATACATCCACTCTGTCAGACAGACCAGGCCTATGGGTTAGGATCATAGACTCTTCCTTAAGACTGGCTTGTGTTTTAATGATAAAATGAGGATTAATTCTCCATCAGATACTTCATTAGAAGTATTCAAAATGAATACATTTGAGAAGTTTAATAACTAAGGTTATATAGTAGAAAAATACATATACTCTATGTTACTGCATTAAGCTATTATTCATGACCTCCAACAGCTCAGCCAATCATCATTGTCAGACACACAGAGTCAGTATAAATATGTATGGGACAACATATCAGAATGTTCCCTGCATCAGGAACTCCATGTAGACCAGGCTTCAGAGTCAATAAGAGGACCGACACCGGGCTTAGAGGACCCGTCAGACCGGTGTGGCTGTGCTGTTGTTGTGGACTGACTGGGAGGCAGGGCTTGATACTGGCTGTAGGCGACTGACAGCGCTGCTGCACTGTCTGGATCTCATCAGCAGCCTGAAGCGGACTGAAGGCGCACCACTTTTAAATCACCGCTCTGCTATTCGCATTTATCCACAGAGACCCTTGGACTTGGACGTTTGCGTAATTTCGGACAGGTGGAGGGATTTTAAGCAACTGCAACTTTGGACTGATCTGATCAAATTGGGATGGAATCAAACGGCAAAGTGGGAAAACATGGTAGGTTGAACTGCAGATGTATGGAATGTGGTGTGATGTCGGTTCATATGGTTGAACTGCAGATGTATGGAATGTGGTGTGATGTCTGTTCATATTGTTGAGAGAACCTTCACAATCTGTTAGATGCACCTCTAGGATGACTCAAGTGCGCAATTTCAAACATTTTTTTTTTTAGAAATGAGATTGTTGTCTAGTGTCCTGTCTCTAGAGCACATACTAAACCAAAAGGAAGTGAGCTCAGCTTGTTAGAAGACATTCTGCCTGAAGGTCATTATTGAAAGAACAAACTAAAGAAAGGCTTTCTCCTGTGGGATGAACAATGTGTGTTATTATACAACATGTTTGTGTGCAGCCAGATCAGATATTAGTGTCTTGAGGACAGGTAGAGAAAGGCAGCCAACCAGGGAGGATACATCCCAACTCCTTCCTTCACACCTTCACTATCCTTCACCTCACCCTAGTTACCTGATCACCCAATCACGTCACTGTACCATCAAAATGCTAGTTTACCCGTTGCACAGGTAGCCTGTCGATCCCAGTTAACAATCAGGTGGATTTAATGTGATAGATATAGCTGTGGAAATGTAGTTGAAGTGAAATGCTGTTGGCCACACCAATACAAGACACTAGCTTGTTACCTCTTGGCTCTTCACTGAGTTGATACCCTCTTATCAATATAAACATTCAGTTAGCCTAGATATGGCCCCTATGATAGGGGCCATATCTAGGCTAACTACCTAGTCAGTGATAGGGGCCATATCTAGGCTAACTACCTAGTCAGTGATAGGGGCCATATCTAGGCTAACTACCTAGTCAGTGACAGGGGCCATATCTAGGCTAACTACCTAGTCAGTGACAGGGGCCATATCTAGGCTAACTACCTAGTCAGTGATAGGGGCCATATCTAGGCTAACTACCTAGTCAGTGATAGGGGCCATATCTAGGCTAACTACCTAGTCAGTGATAGGGGCCATATCTAGGCTAACTACCTAGTCAGTGATAGGGGCCATATCTAGGCTAACTACCTAGTCAGTGATAGGGGCCATATCTAGGCTAACTACCTAGTCAGTGATAGGGGCCATATCTAGGCTAACTACCTAGTCAGTGACAGGGGCCATATCTAGGCTAACTACCTAGTCAGTGATAGGGGCCATATCTAGGCTAACTACCTAGTCAGTGATAGGGGCCATATCTAGGCTAACTACCTAGTCAGTGATAGGGGCCATATCTAGGCTAACTACCTAGTCAGTGACAGGGGCCATATCTAGGCTAACTACCTAGTCAGTGATAGGGGCCATATCTAGGCTAACTACCTAGTCAGTGATAGGGACCAGCCTTTCAAAGCACTTCATGGCTACTGACGTGAGTGCTATGGGGCGGTAGTCATTTAGGCAGCTTGAAACATATACAGTGGGGAGAACAAGTATTTGATACACTGCCGACTTTGCAGGTTTTCCTACTTACAAAGCATGTAGAGGTCTGTAATTTTTATCATAGGTACACTTCAACTGTGAGAGACGGAATCTAAAACAAAAATCCAGAAAATCACATTGTATGATTTTTAAGTAATTCATTTGCATTTTATTGCATGACATAAGTATTTGATACATCAGAAAAGCAGAACTTAATATTTGGTACAGAAACCTTTGTTTGCAATTACAGAGATCATACGTTTCCTGTAGGTCTTGACCAGGTTTGCACACACTGCAGCAGGGATTTTGGCCCACTCCTCCATACAGACCTTCTCCAGATCCTTCAGGTTTCGGGGCTGTCGCTGGGCAATACGGACTTTCAGCTCCCTCCAAAGATTTTCTATTGGGTTCAGGTCTGGAGACTGGCTAGGCCACTCCAGGACCATGAGATGCTTCTTACAGAGCCACTCCTTAGTTGCCCTGGCTGTGTGTTTCGGGTCGTTGGCCAAGATCTCGCGATACATGGCCCCATCCATCCTCCCCTCAATACGGTGCAGTCGTCCTGTCCCCTTTGCAGAAAAGCATCCCCAAAGAATGATGTTTCCACCTCCATGCTTCACGGTTGGGATGGTGTTCTTGGGGTTGTACTCATCCTTCTTCTTCCTCCAAACACGGCGAGTGGAGTTTAGACCAAAAAGCTCTATTTTTGTCTCATCAGACCATATGACCTTCTCCCATTCCTCCTCTGGATCATCCAGATGGTCATTGGCAAACTTCAGATGGGCCTGGACATGCGCTGCCTTGAGCAGGGTGACCTTGCGTACGCTGCAGGATTTTAATCCATGACGGCGTAGTGTGTTACTAATGGTTTTCTTTGAGACTGTGGTCCCAGTTCTCTTCAGGTCATTGACCAGGTCCTGCCGTGTAGTTCTGGGCTGATCCCTCACCTTCCTCATGATCATTGATGCCCCACAAGGTGAGATCTTGCATGGAGCCCCAGACCGAGGGTGATTGACCGTCATCTTGAACTTCTTCCATTTTCTAATAATTGCGCCAACAGTTGCTGCCTTCTCACCAAGCTGCTTGCCTATTGTCCTGTAGCCCATCCCAGCCTTGTGCAGGTCTTGGCCATTGTGAAGAGGTTGGAGTCTGTTTGATTGAGTGTGTGGACAGGTGTCTTTTATACAGGTAACGAGTTCAAACAGGTGCAGTTAACACAGGTAATGAGTGGAGAACAGGAGGGCTTCTTTTTTTTTTTATAATATGTTTATTATTTTCCAATAAAAATAAAGTAAAAGAGACAGCAATACAAACAATGACATTCATTGTACTGTTGGATGGGATGGCCAGTTTAGAGGACAAAACAAAAGTTAACTCACACATACACAAAATAAAACAAAATCCTATTAGGTGGTACGTGTATAAGAAGACAGCATATAGTCATTACAAGCAGTGTAGTTCAGCCAAAAATAAATATTGAGTGGAGTACAGCACAGAGTAGCAGCAGATCGTCAGCCCAGTTATGAAGCGGGACTAGACCATTTATCCAGTATCGGCTGCCATATTTTGTAAAACAATGGACTTCTATTGGAGGTGTTGTATCGAATCTTTTCCATATGGATTACATTCCCTAAATCCCGTAACCACATTTCAAAGGTAGGTACAGTCTCCAATTTCCAAAATTGCAATATGAGCCTTTTGGCTAATAGAGTACAAAGAGAGACAGCTTTCCCCTCCTGGTTATTCCCATCAACTGTACCAAACAGAGCGATCAATGGGTCTGGGGCTAGAACTCTATCAAAGGCCTTAGATAAGTAATCAAAAATGAGAGCCCAGTAAGCCTGTAATTTAGGGCATGTCCAGAATAAGTGGGACAACGTCCCCTCCTCCTGCTTGCACCTCTCACACAGTGGTGAGGTGTCCGGGAATATTTTATGCAGTTTTACTTTTGAGTAGTGTAACCTGTGTATCACCTTAAACTGTACAAGGTTGTGTCTGGCATTCACTGAACTGTGGTTTATATTCCTGAGAGCTTCTATCCAGTCCTCATTTGAGATTTCTGAACCAAGTTCTTGTTCCCAAGCCCTTTTAATGGTGTCTGTGGATACCTCTATGTGGGCCTGTAGCACATCATACAGTCTGGAGACCGACCCTTTTGAATGGGGTTTGACAAGGATCAAGCTATCTAATGTAGGACTATTTGGCTTCATGCCATACTGTGGGATGTGTGTCCTTAAGAAATTCCTGATTTGGAGGTATCTGAAAAAATGTGATGTTGGCATGTTGAACTTTGCCTGTAGTTGTTGAAATGAAGCTAACTGACCATCTATGTATAGATTACCAATTGTTGTGAGCCCCTTCTCCCTCCACTGTGAAAACACCACATCATCCATTGCAGGGTGGAAAGCATGATTCCGGCTAATCGGGCTGTCTATGTACACAGTGGGTATGTTAAGAAAATCCCTAATCTGTTTCCAGATCCTAAGAGTATGACAAATGACTGGATTGGAGTCATAAGTGGCTTTTTCACATATGATGGGCTATTAACAAGTGCAGGGAGTGAGGAACGTTGACAGGAGGCCTGCTCAATCAAAAGCCATGAAGGCATATCCTTCCGTCTCATCTCAGGTAAACTTTCCCTCCAGAAAGACACAATGTTCAGATTAGCAGCCCAATAATACAGTTTGAAGTGAGGAAGGCCAAAGCCCCCTCTATCTTGTACTTGCATAAATGCTTCTTTGCAATTCTGGCTGCCTTGTTATCCCATAAAAATGGAGTTACTATTGAATCCAGTTTCTTAAAATAGCTTTGTGGTATGAAATTGGGTAGACATTGGAAGAGGTAAAGAAACCTGGGTAGGACAACCATTTTAATAGTGTTTATACGACCAACCAAGGAAATAGGCAGAGTTTTCCAGAAATCTATATTTTGTTTAAGCTGATATATTTTCATGTCCCAATTCACTTTCAATAGCTGGTCAAGGTCTCTTGTCACTACAATGCCAAGGCTTGTGAACTTGTCCCTCACTGTTCTAAACGGGGTAGATTGCAGAAATTGCATATCCACAGGCCGTGATATTGGCATCATCTCACTTTTTTGCCAGTTTATCTTGTAGCCAGAGAAGGAGCCGAATGTGTTTATCAAGTTAAGTAATGGTGGAATAGACGTTTTAGGCTTGGACAAAAACAAAAGAACATCGTCTGCATATAGGGAAATTTTGTGCTGTGTGTCTTTTATTTTAACAGAGGCTATATCGGCACATGCCCGAATGCGCGTAGCAAGGGGGTTCCATGGCTATAGCGAAGAGAGCAGGCGAAATAGGGCACCCCTGTCGGCACCCCTTGAACAGGCGGAATGACTGCGACATTTCCTGATTGGTCACCATGGACGCCATTGGGTGTGCATAAATAATTCTTATCCAATTAATAAATTCCTTTCCAAATCCGAAATGCTCCAGAACCGACATCATATACTTCCACTCAATCTGATCAAACGCCTTCTCTGCATCAAGAGCTATTACCACTGCCTCAACTTTATGATCATGATACATTACGTTGAAAAGGCGTCTCAAATTGTAGTATATATGTCGGCCCGGGATAAAACCTGTCTGGTCAGGGTGTATGATGTCGGAAATATATTTTTTCAATCGGTTTGCCAATATCTTTGTCAACACCTTGTTTTCTATGGGGAGTAACGACACGGGGCGATACGACGACATCTCCATGGAATCTCTATCTTTTTTCAAGATCAGGGCTATTGTAGCCTCATACAGTGTTTGTGGGAGTTTGGTATTTTCTTTGGATTGTTGAAACATTCGCAGCATAAGTGGAGATAGACTAGCGCAGTACTTCTTATAGAATTCTATTACATATCCATCGGGCCCAGGGGCCTTGCTGTTTGGAAATTGTGCTATCGCTGTGTTAATTTCATCTAAGGTTATCCCCTAACTCTCTTTCAATTTCTCTCAGCCTAGTATTGGCACGTTTCTTCCTCTCTGATGTATAAGAAATAATGTAACCTCTAATCACAGCCTTTAGAGATTCCCAAAGGGTGGAGTCGTCAACATCCCCCGTGTCGTTAGTACTGAGGAAAAAGGCAATCTGCTCCTCCAAATACTGACAAAAAGCCTCATCTTTCAACAGGTATGCGTCTAAGCGCCACGGTCGCCGACCTGTCGACATATTGTCGAGTTTCAGCACCATGGACAGAGGAGAGTGGTCCGTAATTAGAATGGGGTGATAGGTAACCGACTCAGCTGCTGAGATTAGTTTGGAGTCCAACAAAAAATAGTCAATTCTGGAATATGATTTATGAACTGATGAGAAGAAAGAATAATCCCTGTCTGTTGGGTGCGTCAGTCTCCAAATATCGACAATGTTAAGGTTTGTCATCAATGTATTTAGACAGACACTGGCATTTGATTGTTGAAGTGACCTTGATAGCTGTTTATCTAAAAGAGGGTCTAACGTACAGTTAAAGTCACCTCCAACAATAACACTTGTATCCGAGATATTTGGTATGGCCTTAAATACCCTTTGAAAAAATAATGGATCATCGAAGTTGGGTCCATATAAATTGACCAAGGTTATTGGTTTTGAATTCAGTGTACCAGCCACAATAATATACCGACCATTAGGATCTGAAATCGAGGTTGAGTAAACAAAAGGAATGTTTTTCCTTATCAGGATTGCTACCCCTCTCGCTTTTGCATCAAAGTTAGACTGGTATATCTGACCCGATCCAGCCGACTCGTAGCTTGGCCTGCGCGGGGCGTTTAATATGAGTTTCTTGAAGAAGCACTATGTCAGCACCCAGTGATTTAAGATGAGAAAAAACCTTAGCTCGTTTCACGACATGCCCTAATCCATTACAGTTCCAGCTGACTATCTTTATTCCACCTGGTCTACTCTGTGCTCGGTCACTATGTGGCATTTCTTATTTTAAAGCAAATTGCTGCTGTCATACAAAACCCAGAAGAAAAACGTCCCGCCGTGCGAAAGCTTGTCATGCCACCTGTACTAATAAACGTGAACATAAAACACAGACCCCAACCCCCCTCCCGTCCCTTTACTGAGTGACTTCCCCAAACGAAGCACTCCTTGGCTAACACACAAACGTTAGGGTGTCTAGACATAAAGCTTGAACTAACTCGTCGTCTATAGATGCTCCGCATATAAACTAATATTAAATAACACTTAACTTAACTCTCATGTTAGGGGGTGAGTGGCGCTAAAACATGACATGCCAAACAATGCTATATTAGCCACAACATCTCACCTATCCTATAAGTCCCAATTTCTGATCTTCTGATCGAAAAGACATAGGCCGGAAATTCAATTCACACACATTCCTGGCCTGTATTTGGCCATTTAGCCTGCTGGCACAGCCGTTCTGTATCCTCAGCCGGGGAGCTTGCTTGTCAAGAACAGATCTGCCTCTTTTGCGTTGTCAAACGTACGTGTTGATCCCTCGACTGTCACCTTAAACCGGGCTGGGAAGAGGAATCCATATCGGATGTTGGCCGCCCTGCATTTGTTGCGTACCTCATCATACTCTTTCCGTTGGTTCCTCACCTCCAAGGTAAGATCTGGGTAGAAAGACACCCTGGCTCCGTTGTAGTTAAGGGGGAACTTTTGACTAGCCAGCTTGAGGATGAGATCCCTGGTGTGGGGATAGTGCAGCCTTACAATGAATGGCCTTGGTGGCCCGCCCTTGGCCGGCTTCGTTGCCTGTGCTCTGTGTGCGCGGTCGATCAGGATGGCCGTTTTGAAGTGTTCACTCCCCAGCAATGCCGGTATCAGCTCCGAGACAAATTCAGTGGGTTTCCCTTTCTCCAGTGTCCTCCTGGATCCCACATATTCGGATGTTCTGGCGTCTTGAATGCGACTCGAGCATTTCCAGTCGGGCCTTCAGGGTTTTGTTGTCATTTTTGAACGTTGCGCACTGTTTCTCTATGTCCTGTAGCCTGGCCTCGTGATCGATTGTCGTCTGCTCAACCTCGTGCACCCTTCCCTTAGTTGCCTTCACAGTTTCGGCCAAAGTCCCAATACTCTTTGAGATATCAGCCAACCTTGTGTCCACCTTCTTGCTTAGTGCGTTTATGGCAGCCAGTATGTCACTTTGAGTAGGATCTGTGGGGAACTCTTGGAAGCTAGCCTCTTCAGCTAGCTCCTCGTGGGTCGGCGACGTTGAAATTGGTTCGTTGTCTATCTCATTCCAATTATCTTGTTTAGCGCCCCCTTTTTTGTTGCCTTTTCCCTTTGTCATATTTGTTTGAAGTTATAGGTTGTGAGAGGTTAAGATAAATATTAATTTGTTTCAAAATTGAGCGGAGCTCTAGCAATGCACGTCTACTCCATAGCACGCTCTCTAGCGCCCCCCCCCCAGGAGGGCTTCTTAAAGAAAAACTAACAGGTCTGTGAGAGACGGAATTCTTACTGGTTGGTAGGTGATCAAATACTTATGTCATGCAATAAAATGCAAATTAATTACTTAAAAATCATACAATGTGATTTTCTGGATTTTTGATAAATGATAAATGATACAGACCTCTACATGCTTTGTAAGTAGGAAAACCTGCAAAATCGGCAGTGTATCAAATACTTGTTCTCCCCACTGTAGGTATTACAGACTCGGTCAGGGAGAGGTTGAAAATGTCAGTGAAGACACTTGCCAGTTAGTCCGCTATGCTCTGAGTACATGTCCCGGTAATCTGTTTGGCCCACTGCCTTCTGAATGTTGACCTTTGTAAAGGTCTTGCTCACATCGGCTACGGAGAGCGTGATCACACAGTCATCCGGAACAGCTGGTGCTCTCATGCATGCTTCAGTGTTGCTTGCCTCGACGCTAGCATAAAAGACATTGAGCTCGTCTGGTAGAAAAAGAAAAGGAGAGCCGCACACTCTAGGAGCTCAGATGCAACAATTTAATAACCTAATAACCAATGTTTCGACAGACAAGCTGTCTTCATCAGGGTATAATGACAAACACTGCGGGTCACTAGTTTATATAGTGTCAAAGGACACACACAGGTGTCTGTAATCATGGCTGGGTGTGGCTTGATATCAATGGTTAATTTACAGATATACACTACCTGTGATGAGGTGTGAATGATGGAGTCAGGTGCAGGAGGTAAAACACAGAAATCAAGAGTTTATTCAGTGTCCAATAATGTAGCGTATATAACGACAGAAGGAAACTAGAACAAGGGAAAATCAACCTTGGCTGCATACAAGCTACTCACTTTCACAACGAACAATCACTCACAAAGGACAAGGGGGCAGAGGGAACACTTATACACAGACTAATGAGGGAATGACTACCAGGTGTGTGTGATTGACAAGACAAGACAAATGGAGTGATGATAAATGGAGCGGTAGTGGCTAGTAAGCCGGTGACGACGAACGCCGAAACCTGCCCAAGCAAGGAGGAGGGGCAGCCTCGGCTGAATTCGTGACACTACTGTTCAAAAGTTTGGGGTCACTTAGAAATGTCCTTGTTTTCGAAAGAAAAGCAATTTTTTGTCCATTAAAATAACATGAAATATAGTTTAGACATTGTTAATGTTGAAAATGGCTATTGTAGTTGGAAACGGCTGTTTTTTTATGGAATATCTACATAGGCGTACAGAGGCCCATTATCAGCAACCATCAGTCCTGTGTTCCAATGGCACATTGTGTTTGCTAATCCAAGTTTCTAATTTTAAAAGGCTAATTGATCATTAGAAAACCCTTTTGCAATTATGTTAGCACAGCTGAAAACTGTTGTGCTGATTAAAGAAACAATAAAACTGGCCTTCTTGAGACTAGTTGAGTATCTGGAGCATCAGTAATTGTGGGTTTGATCACAGGCTCAAAATGGCCAGAAACAAATAACTTTTTCTGAAACTCGTCAGTCTATTCTTGTTCTGAGAAATGAAGGCTATTCCATGCGAGAAATTGCCAAGAAACTGAAGATCTCGTACAACGCTGTGTACTGCTCCCTTCACAGAACAGCGCATACTGGCCTTACCAGAATAGAAAGAGGAGTGGGAGGCCCCGGTGCACAACTGAGCAAGAGGACAAATATATTAGAGTGTCTAGTTTGAGAAACAGACGCCTCACAGGTCCTCAACTGGGAGCTTCATCAAATAGTACCCGCAAAACACCAGTCTCAACGTCAACAGTGAAGAGGTGACTCCAGGATGCTGACCTTCTAGGCAGAGTTGCAAAGAAAAAGCCATATCTCAGACTGGCCAATAAAAAGAAAAGATTGGCTTTTTTTTTGCAACTCTGCCTAGAAGTCGATAAAGGGGCCGTTACTGCATCAATACCCGCTACAATAGGGTTTTGGGGGTTTTGTAACATTCTTGTGTAATTTCGGCAAAGTATAGAAAGTGGCAATTGTAGGGTGTTGAATAGCCAAAAAGTCATGTTCTTTTTTGATGATTTGACCAGAACTTAAAAACCCATCTAGGACAGTAAAGATAGTGTTCTGAAATTGGAAAGTGGGGTCACTTCTGAGTTTCTTGTAAAAGGTGTTGTCAAGCAGTTGTCTATGACACTCATTTACATAAACTGTCCTATCCATGAGTACATCCGACCCACCCTTATCAGCAGGGCTGGTAAGGACTGACGTATCGGATGGTAAATCAAGCAAAGCTTGACAGCAACATAGACAGCAACGTATTCACCCAAAAATGTAAGTGGTTTAAAATATCAGGCAAATCATTAGTTAGCTAGCTAGCTATCACATTAAATGTGTTAACAATATGATAGCTAACGTTATCTAGCCTGTCAGTGGCGCTGACAGATTGAAACTGGTATAGCAACAAAATGTGTTTCACTCTATCCAGGCATCAATTAGCTAATACATTTGAAAGTTTATTGGGAAGTTTCATGAACTAATAAGTTAGACACTCACCGGACAACTTTGGCGCAGTGGTCTAAGGCACTGCATCGCAGTGCTAGCTGTGCCACTAGAGATCCTGGTTCGAATCCAGGCTCTGTCGTAGCCGGCCGCGACCGGGAGACCCATGGGGCGGCGCACAATTGGCACAGCGTCGTCCAGGGTAGGGGAGGGAATGGCCGGCAGGGATGTAGCTCAGTTGGTAGAGCATGGCGTTTGCAACGCCAGGGTTGTGGGTTCGATTCCCACGGGGGGGCAGTATGAAATTTTTTTTATATATATATATAAAAAAAAATGAACAAAAAAGAATGTATGCACTCACTAACTGTAAGTCGCTCTGGATAAGAGCGTCTGCTAAATGACTAAAATGTAAAAATGTAGGTCGCTTGGTTTCCATTTGTAACAGATGGTTGTCAACGGTTACTGGTCTTGGAACTCATGTGTTCACCAGAAATGACTTCTGGTAAACTGTTTGCCACTAGTGGCAATAAATATTGTTGTGCCAAAGGTTTGCTGCAAATTCACCACTAGTGGCAAACATTTGCAAAGTTCTGGCAACATTTTGTGGCACACTATTTAGTTTGCAGCAAATTTGCCACAAACTTGCGGGATGTTTGCAGCAACAAATTAATTTTGGTAAGGGAGGTTTGGAATCGCAGTTGAAAAATGACAGTTAACTTCTGTACTCACGATACACTCGAGATAGAACACCAGTACGCATTTTGAAACAAAGACTGAATCAGATGGAGAAATTAGACCAATAAATGCTTATCTAAGCTCATGTTTTGTGTTTATAATGGTATAGGTCAGGACTCAGCAGTCCTGTGATCAAGCAAGTCAACAACAACAGAGCTACTGAGTGAATTCAGGCTATGGTCCAAAACCCTACAGAGGCAGTCTGGAGCACAAAGCTAATTCCCAGTGCCCAGCATATTCCTCCTCCCTGAGTCCAGTTAGATTAATAAACAGCCTCTGTCTGTTGCGGGATCTTGTAAAAATGTCTGCAATGTTGTTGTTTTGCCCACGCCCCAGGAGTGGCGAGCACTGACAGGGTGGTTCTGAATGTGGACCGCGCGGCACAGCCCAGCCCGCTGACTGCTGCTCAGTGTACATACTACATCTTTCATTTTCAGAGTCTAACTGGAGTGGTAGTGAGGAAAATATTTGGGGTGGAGGGGTCCTTTGCTTTCACTTAGAGTCTGACTCGACTGACCTGGAATGTTTGTCTCAGATGTTCTACACAAGGTTACAACCACGAACCTGCACACAAGCAAACACATGCATGCATACACATACACACATGGGGTTGTAAGCAGCCCCTGGTGAGATCGTTGTGCTTTTCATTGAGCTTCATCAGACAATGTGAAAGACATAGTTTATGAGTTCTGATGGAAAGTCAGCTGCTTTTACATTATTCACCCTTCACTGATCCATCCCAACACCACACTGCTCCATCCCAACACCACACTGCTCCATCCCAACGCCACACTGCTCCATCCCAACGCCACACTGCTCCATCCCAACACCACACTGCTCCATCCCAACGCCACACTGCTCCATCCCAACGCCACACTGCTCCATCCCAACGCCACACTGCTCCATCCCAACACCACACTGCTCCATCCCAACACCACACTGCTCCATCCCAACACCACACTGCTCCATCCCAACACCACACTGCTCCATCCCAACACCACACTGCTCCATCCCAACACCACACTGCTCCATCCCAACACCACACTGCTCCATCCCAACACCACACTGCTCCATCCCAACACCACACTGCTCCATCCCAACACCACACTGCTCCATCCCAACACCACACTGCTCCATCCCAACGCCACACTGCTCCATCCCAACACCACACTGCTCCATCCCAACACCACACTGCTCCATCCCAACACATAAATATTTCATGGCCTCCTTTATTAATATTCCAGATGGATTTACCATGTCTACAGCAGTCCACCTGTCTCTGACCTCTGACCTCTGTGTGACCCCACTAGGGTTGGAGGGCGATGCGGACCTCCAGTTCTTGCTGGTGGGGGGAGAGCTGATGAAGGTGAGGTCCTCCTTCTGGAGGAAGAACCGATTCTACAAGCTGCAGGAGGACTGTACAACCATGTGGCACGAGTCACACAGGACCTTCAAGAGCAACCAGACCTGTGAGTGCTGCTACCGTTAACGTAACCTAGAAAGACGCCTAAGCAGAGTTCCCTCATCCATTTTTCAGGGGGAAACGGAAGTTAGGTTGAAAATATCCCTGAAAATCGGATGTTAGCGTTTTAATGGCGACTCATGTACATTAACATCTACAACTGAATTAACGCTATCCCATTGAACGCTATTCCCACGGGGGGGCCATATTGAAAAATGTATGCACTCACTGATTGTAAGTTGCTCTGGATAAGAGCGTCTGCTAAATGACTAAAAAGGGCCTGTTGTGAAACAACATATCCTCCAGTGGGTTGTCTGTTATAGTGGACCAGTTCCCGTGGAAACAGGTTGTAATGTGTTAGGGTAGGAAGTAAGAGTTTTTACTCAAAGTAAAAACAAAGTGTGGTCAAAGACTTATTAACTTAGTTGTAGTCACGATATGGTTACCTAGAACTTAAAACATAGTTACAGTTGAAGTCTGAAGTTTACATACACCTTAGCCAAATACATTTAAACTCAGTTTTTCACAATTCCTGACATTTAATCCTAGTATAGATTCCCTGTCTTAGGTCAGTTAGGATCACCACTTTATTTTAAGAATGTGAAATGTCAGAATAATAGTAGAGAGAATGATTTATTTAAGCTTTTATTTTTTTCATCACATTCCCAGTGGGTCAGAAGTTTACATACACTCAATTAGTATTTGGTAGCATTGCCTTTAAATTGTTTAACTTGGGTCAAACGTTTCGGGTAGCCTTCCACAAGCTTCCCACAATAAGTTGGGTGAATTTTGGCCCATTCCTCCTGACAGAGCTGGTGTAACTGAGTCAGGTTTGTAGGCCTCCTTGCTCGCACACACTTTTTAATTCTGCCCACAAATTTTCTATAGGATTGAGGTCAGGGCTTTGTGATGGCCACTCCAATACCTTGACTTTGTTGACTTGGTTGTCCTTAAGCCATTTTGCCACAGCTTTGGAAGTATGCATGGGGTCATTGTCCATTTGGGAGACCCATTTGCGACCAAGCTTTAACTTCCTGACTGATGTCTTGAAATGTTGCTTCAATATATCCAGATAATTTTCCTTCCTCATGATGCCATCTATTTTGTGAAGTGCACCAGTCCCTCCTGCAGCAAAGCACCCCCACAGCATGATGCTGCCACCCCCGTGCTTCACGGTTGGGATGGTGTTCTTCGGCTTGCAAGCAACCCCCTTTTTCCTCCAAACATAACGATGGTCATTATGGCCAAACAGTTCTATTTTTGTTTCATCAGACCAGTGGACATTTCTCCAAAAAGTACGATCTTTGTCCCCATGTGTCACAATCGTCTAAGGAGGAGGACCAAGGCGCAGCGTTGAAGGTGAACATATTTATTTAATTAATGATCACACGTAACAAAACAACAAAACGAAAACGTGACGTCCCTGGTTACATATACAAACCAACACGGAACAAGAAACCACAAACACAAAGGAAAGACAGACAGTTTAAATATGGCTCCCAATCAGAGACAACCAGCAACAGCTGACACTCGTTGCCTCTGATTGGGAGCCACTCTGGCCAACATAGAAATACCACAACTAGAACTCCCAACATAGCAATAGAATACATAGAATTACACACCCTGGCTCAACATATAGAGTCCCCAGAGCCAGGGCGTGACAGTACCCCCCCCTAAAGGCGCGGACTCCGACCGCGCCAACTAAATACCACAGGGGAGGGACCGGGTGGGCACTCCGCCTAGGCGGCGGATCCGGCTCCGGACCTGATCCCCACTCCTTCTCTAACCCCCCAAAGTACCCCTGGTCCGGTCTGGCCCTGCTGACCAGAGCTGAACTGAACACTGGTGGAGCGGATTGCTCTAGCTCCGGCGTGACGCAGCACCTGACCGGTGCCGGACCCGCCACCGGTGGAACAGGCACGGGCCGTGCCGGACTGACGACGCACACCACTGGCTTGGTGTGGGGGAGCAGGAGCGGGCCGAGCCGGGCTGACGAAACGCACCACTGACTTGGTGCGGGGAGCAGGAGCGGGCCGGACCGGGCTGACGAAGCGCACCACTGACTTGGTGCGGGGAGCAGGAAACGGGCCGTGCCGGGCTGACGACGCGCACCACAGACTTGGTGCGGGGAGCAGGAACGGGCCGGACAGGGCTGACGAAACGCACCACTGACTTGGTGCGGGAGCAGGAATGGGCCGGACTGGGCTGGCGACGCGCACCACAGACTTGGTGCGGAGAGCAGGAACGGGCCGGACAGGGCTGACGAAACGCACCACAGACTTGGTGCGGGGAGCAGGAATGGGCCGGACTGGGCTGGCGACGCGCACCACAGACTTGGTGCGGAGAGCAGGAACGGGCCGGACAGGGCTGACGAAACGCACCACTGACTTGGTGCGGGGAGCAGGAATGGGCCGGGCCGAGCTGGCGATGCGCACCGTAGACTTGGTGCGAGTGGCAGGAACAGGCCGGACCGTACTGGGAACACACACCACTGGCCCTACGTGGGGATCAGGAACAGGCCGGACCGTACTGGGAACAAACACCGCTGGCCCTACGTGGTGATCAGGAACAGGCCGGACCGGACTGGTAACACACCCCAGTACCTCTCGCCGTGCCTCTACATCTTCCACCCCCTCTTCGACCAGTGGCCCCCGTAACCTGGCGGCCTCCTCTGCCAATCCGCTGGGCCGCTCTGCCGCGGTCTCCTGCTGGCCCGTCGTCCACGGCGTTAGCCCCCCCCCTAAAAAATTTCTGGGCTTCACTCCTACCCCCCCCATCTTTGTCCAAGATGGCGAAGTAGTGCAGTTGTGTTTTTATCGTCTGTCTGTAAATAGCCTGTAAATACCCTATTTTCGTACATTTTTCGTACATATTTCCCTATCAGACTTTTCATCCCTCTACAAGATATACTTTCCTGCAACCCGCCTCACTCAATGTGGAACGGATTCTATTATTGACTTACCTTTATCTAGAATCTAGAATCTCCAGTTGAAACTAGCTAGCCAGCTAACTAGCTACTTGCTATTTGCTATTAGCCACAGCTAGCGGTGTTTTCACCCAGAACATTGGATTTTTTAAATTTAATTTTAATCATTGGACATTGATCACCGGATATTCGGCCAGTCTGCACAGCGCGTTATCGACCCAGAACATATCAGTTTTTCCGCGGAATCACTGATTCACTGGACCTTTAACTCCGGATTAATCGCTACCAGCTGGCTACAACAAATCGGACGCTGTGGTCTGGCTAATCAACCTGAGCTAGGCCCATCTCCCGGCTATCTACCTCTCTATCAACCGGACGGGACCATATAGTATTGACACGGAGCCCCGCCGATCCTACACGACTGGTCTGCCGACGAAATCGTCTGATGTGGTTACGACGTAACCACGAAGATTCCATCCATCTGCTAGCCCTGGCCCGTTAGCACACGCTTACTCACTAAACTGAACTAGCTACTGGACTAGCTACTTGCTATTAGCCACAGCTAGCAGTGTTTCACCCAGAACATTTGATTTTTTCCGCGGGATTAATTTTAATCACTGGTCTTTGATCACCGGATATTCGGCCAGTCAGCACTGCGCGTTATCGACCCAGAACATATCAGTTTTTCCGCCGGAATCACTGGACCTTTAACTCCGGATTCTTCGCTACCAGCTGGCTACAACAAAACGGACGTAGCACATGCTAGCCGTGGCCTCTTACTCACTAGCACTTCACCACCGGACCTTATGATAACTCAGCTATACAGCTGATATCTGCTGGACTGTTCCTTTTTTTACGGTACTACATCCTGTTTATGTTTAGCCTCAGCCCAAACATGGTTAGTTTATTGTTGTTTCGGTTATTTCTAATTGTACTATATCACTGTAGACCCCCCAGCCTAGCTAAACCTGCCTTAGTTAGCTCTTTTGTCCCTCCACCCATACACTCAGAGACCGACTCAATTGATGCCTCTAGAGATACTATCTCTTTCAGTGTTACCCAACGCTTAGGTTTACCTCCACTTTACTCATATCCTTCCATATCCTTGTCTGTACATAATGCCCTGAATCTTTTCTATAACACCCGGAAATCTGCCCCCTTTATTCTATGTACCCAACGCACTAGAAGACCAGTTCTTAAAGCCTTTAGCCGTATCCTTATTCTAGTCCTCCTCTGTTCCTCTGGTGATGTAGAGGCTAACCCAGGCCCTGTAGCCCCAGTATCACTCCTACTCCCCAGGAGCTATCATTTGTTGACTTCTGTAATCGCAAAAGTCTTGGTTTCTTGCACATAAATATCAGAAGTCTACTTCCTAAGTTTGAGTTATTCACTGCGTTAGCACACTCTGCCAACCCTGATGTTCTAGTAGTGTCTGAATCCTGGCTCAGGAAGGCCACCAAAAATTCTGAAATTTCCATCCCCAACTATAACATTTTCCGTCTAGATAGAACTGCCAAAGGGGGGTGGAGTTGCAATCTACTGTAGAGATAGCCTGCAGAGCTCTATCATACTATCCAGGTCTGTGCCCAAACAGTTTGAGCTTCTACTTCTAAAAATCCACCTTTCCAGAAATAAGTCTCTCACTGTTGCCGCTTGCTACAGACCCCCTCAGCCCCCAGCTGTGCCCTGGACACCATATGTGAATTGATTGCCCCCATTTATCCTCTGAGTTTGTACTGCTTGGTGACCTAAATTGGGATATGCTTAATACCCCAGCCATCCTACAATCCAAGCTAGATGCCCTCAACCTCACGCAAATTATCAACGAACCTACCAGGTACAACCCTAAATCCTTAAACATGGGTACCCTCATAGATATCATCCTGACTAATATACCCTCTAAATACACCTCAGCTGTCTTCAACCAGGATCTCAGCGATCACTGCCTTATTGCCTGCGTCCGTAACGGGTCCGCGGTCAAACAACCACCCCTCATCACTGTCAAACGCTCCCTAAAACACTTTAGCGAGGAGGCCTTCCTAATTGACCTGGCCCAGGTATCCTGGATGGATATAGATCTCATTCCGTCAGTAGAGGATGCCTGGTTGTTCCTTAAAAGTAATTTCCTCTCAATCTTAAATAAACATGCCCCATTCAAAAAATACAGAACTAAGAACCGATATAGCCCCTGGTTCTCCTCAGACTTGACTGCCCTTGACCAGCACAAAAACATCCTGTGGCGTATAGCATTAGCATCAAAAAGCCCCCGCGATATGCAACTTTTCAGGGAAGTTAGGAACCAATATACACAAGCAGTCAGGAAAGCAAAGGCTAACTTTTTCAAACAGAAATTTGCATCCTGTAGCACTAACTCCAAAAAGTTTTGGGACACTGTAAAGTCCATGGAGAATAAGAGCACTTCCTCCCAGCTGCCCACTGCACTGAGGCTAGGAAACACTATCTCCACCGATAAATCTACAATAATCGAGAATTTCAACAAGCATTTTGCTACAGCTGGCCATGCTTTCCATCTGGCTACCACTAACCCGGCCACCAACTCTGCACCCTCTGCTGCAACTTGCCCATGCCCCCCCCGCTTCTCCTTCACACAAATTCAGACAGCTGATGTTTTGAAAGCGCTGCAAAATCTGGACCCCTACAAATCAGCTGGGCTAGACAATCTGGACCCTTTCTTCCTAAAACTAGCCGAAATTGTCGCAACCCCTATTACTAGTCTGTTCAACCTCTCTTTCATAACGTCTGAGATCCCCAGAGATTGGAAAGCTGCCGCGGTCATCCCCCTCTTCAAAGGGGTGACACTCTAGATCCAAACTGCTACAGACCTATATCCATCCTGCCCTGCCTTTCGAAAGTATTCGAAAGCCAAGTTAATAAACAGATCATCGACCATTTCGAATCCCACCGTACCTTCTCCGCTATGCAATCCGGTTTCCGAGCTGGTCACGGGTGCACTTCAGCCACGCTCAAGGTCCTAAACGATATTATAACCGCGATTGATAATAGACAGTACTGTGCAGCCGTCTTCATCGACCTGGCCAAGGCTTTCGACTCTGTCAACCACCGCATTCTTATTGGCAGACTAAATAGCCTTGGTTTCTCAAATGACTGCCTCGCCTGGTTCACCAACTACTTCTCAGATAGAGTTCAGTGTGTCAAATCGGAGGGCCTGTTGTCTGGACCTATGGCAGTCTCTATGGGGGTGCCACAGGGTTCAATTCTTGGGCCGACACTTTTCTCTGTGTATATCAATGATGTCGCTCTTGCTGCTGGTGACTCTCAGATCCACCTCTACGCAGACGACACCATTTTGTATACATCTGGCCCTTCATTGGACACTGTGTTAACAAACCTCCAAACGAGCTTCAATGCCATACAACAATCCTTCAGTAGCCTTCAACTGCTCTTAAACACTAGTAAAACTAAATGCATGCTTTTCAATCGAACGCTGCTAGCACCCGCCCACCCGACTAGAATCACCACTCTCGACGGGTCTGACCTAGAGTATGTGGACAACTACAAATATCTAGGTGTCTGGTTAGACTGTAAACTCAACTTCCAGACTCACATAAAGAATCTCCAATCCAAAGTTAAATCTAGAATCGGCTTCCTATTTCGCAACAAAGCCTCCTTCACTCATGCTGCCAAACATGCCCTCGTAAAACTGACTATCCTACCGATCCTTGACTTCGGCGATGTCATTTATAAAATAGCCTCCAACACTCTACTCAGCAAATTGGATGTAGTCTATCACAGTGCCATCCGTTTTGTCTCCAAAGCCCCATACACTACCCACCACTGTGACCTGTACGCTCTTGTTGGCTGGTCCTCACTACATGTTCGTCGTCAAACCCACTGGCTCCAGGCCATCTATAAATCACTGCTAGGCAAATCCCGCCTTATCTTAGCTCATTGGTCACCATAGCAGCACCCACCCGTAGTCTGCGCTCCAGCAGGTATATCTCACTGGTCATTCCCAAAGCCAACACCTCCTTTGGCCGCCATTCCTTCCAGTTCTCTGCTGCCAATGACTGGAACGAATTGCAAAAATCTCTGAAGCTGGAGACTCTTATCTCCCTCAATAACTTTAAGCATCAGTTGTCAGAGCACCTTACCGATCACTGCACCTGTACACAGCCCATCTGAAATTAGCCCACCCAACTACCTCATCCCTATATTGTTATTTAATTTGCTATTTTGCACCCCAGTATCTCTATTTGCACATAATCTCTTGCACATCTAGCATTCCAGTGTTAATACTATTGTAATTATTCTGCACTATAGCCTATTTATTGCCTTACCTCCATAACTTGCTACATTTGCACACACTGTATATATATTTTCTGTTGTATTTCTGACTTTTTGTTTTTTTTTACCCCATATGTAACTCTGTGTTGTTTTTGTTGCACTACTTTGCTTTGTCTTGGCCAGGTCGCAGTTGTAAATGAGAACCTGTTCTCAACTGGCTTACCTGGTTAAATAAAGGTGAAATAAATAAAAAAAAATACCCGTGGCCAAGGTCTCCATGTTCCTCGCCAGCCGTTCGCCCTTCTGCCACAATGTCAAGCCCTTCTCTTCCTCACTCGGCTTGACCCAGTCGAGGAGGCGAAGGAGATCTGTTAGGGATCTCCCTGGCGATGGCTCCTGGACACGCTGCTTGGTCACATCTTGGTGGTTTCTTCTGTCACGATCGTCTAAGGAGGAGGACCAAGGCGCAGCGTTGAAGGTGAACATATTTATTTAATTAATGATCACGCGTAACAAAACAACAAAACGAAAACGTGACGTCCCTGGTTACATATACAAACCAACACGGAACAAGAAACCACAAACACAAAGGAAAGACAGACAGTTTAAATATGGCTCCCAATCAGAGACAACCAGCAACAGCTGACACTCGTTGCCTCTGATTGGGAGCCACTCTGGCCAACATAGAAATACCACAACTAGAACTCCCAACATAGCAATAGAATACATAGAATTACACACCCTGGCTCAACATATAGAGTCCCCAGAGCCAGGGCGTGACACCATGTGCAGTTGCAAACCGTAGTCTGGCTTTTTTTATGGCGGTTTTGGAGCAGTGGCTTCTTCCTTGCTGAGCGGCCTTTCAGGTTATGTCGATATACCTCACTATATCGCAATTGGATTAGCTGACTCTCCCTCTGCCGGTGAAACGGCCTCTCCCTCTATGACCCCTCTCTCCTTGGCTCTTCTTTGGTAGCTAACTCAGCCATAAATCAGTAAGTCTCCGCTCTCTCTACTTTATATCTGCTGGCTATTTTTGTTCTTGTTTTCTGTGGGTTCCTGCATGTGCCAGACTAGTTGGTGTTGTTCTCTATTTATCTATGTAAACCATGGTGGTTGGCTTGATAGGCAACTAACAAGCTTTAGCTGGCTGGCTGAAATAAGATAAGATAACCGCATATATCGGTAACATTATTTGATAACTGTTTAGATGAAAACTTTGGAATACTTTAATGTAGCTGTAAGCCAGGTGTTGATAGCAACTGGCTGACTCATGCAGGCTAGTTGGCTAGCAACCTTGCAAGCTGATTTGTAAAAACACATTCACCAAGTATTTGCTTGTAAGTTGGCAGAGAATTTAATTGAAACCAGTAGTTTCAATTTTAAACGATTTGGTTTAATTTATACATTTGAAGTTATTTCTGTTGGACATGATAGGGAATAGGCTGGCTTCCATATAACATTACACCAAATCTGGCATGATCAGTTTTATGTAATAACTCAAAATATTGAAAAGTGAGGTAACCTTGCATTGGGACTTTTGATGTGTATACTAATGCAAATCCATTTGTTACATTCAGGATTGGGTAGGTTACTTTCTAAATGTAATCCTTTACAGTTAATGGTTACCTGTCCAAAATTGTAATCAGTAACATAACTTTTGGATTACCCAAACTCAGTAACGTAATCGGATTACTTCCCCTTAAGAGGCGATGGTTATTATTTTTCATCATGAATGTTGTTCTGAAGGCAGCTCTGCAGAGCGGTCACTAGCTGGCACAGCCACAAAGTCATAACATCAGATTTTAAACCTAACCCTAATGCCTAACTAGGTTTCTGGTTTTCCAGAAGGTTCCGGATTTCCTGCTTATTCCCTTCTGATTCCTCTGTAATTATTTGACTTCATTATCTATCACCTTCTCCGAAGAGCCGTGTGTTCAATGATAAAGAGTTGGGTTACTATCAAGTTCTTTTCTAGAGTTTAATCCTTCTAAGTAGCAGCAGCCAAAATGCCTCCATCACTTCACTTCCATGTAAAAAACCTGTCTGATTAGAATGAATAATGTCCGACAATACCTTTTTAATTCAATGCGCTATACATTTTGCTAGAAGTTTTGCATCACAACACTGAAGTGTAAGGGGCCTAATCTACCGTTTACATAGGAGTGGTTAAAACATGCTAATAATGGTCCTCTTGGTATATCAAAAAAGGTTTGGTATACCTCGCTGGTATGCCATCCAACCCTGGAGTTTTCCTGGACTTAAAGTCTTTAATTGCATCCAGAAGTTCCTCCTCCGTAATTTCACCTTCACATGAGTCTTTCTGTATGGCTGTTCATTTTACATTATCAATAGAAAAAAAATCTCTACAATTAGCTTCAGTTAGAGGAGATGGAGGCGACTGAAACGAAAACATATGCTTAAAGTACTTTGCTACCGTTTTCAAAATATAATTTGATGAATCATGGGTGACTTATTTTTGGTAGCGTTCCTATGTTGAAGATAAAAAAATAATTTGGTGCATTTTCCCCCATATTCCATCCAGTTTGCTTTATTTTTATAATATATTACACTTGATCTTTCTTGAATAAGTTTCTCAATTTCTTTTTCTTTTTCCTCTAATTTATTCTGAGCCTCTATGTTACAGTTTTTATTGCTATCTATCTGTTCTGTTAGACTTTCTATTTCCTGTGTTAGTAAAACTATTTTGACCTAAATTGCTTTTGATGAGTACTGAATTGCATGGCCTCTAAAGGCACATTTAAAGGTGGATTTGCTGTACCTATGTTATGTCGGAAGAAATCAGTTATAAATTCCTCTGTCCTTGTTAAAAGCAAGTTATCATCCAATAGGCTTTGATTACATCTCTAATATCCTCACCCACGTGGAAATTCAGTAAGAGTAATGTATATTGAAAAGTGTTATTTGCATGTGAAAAATGTATGAGCCATATGCTGCATCTGCCATAGGCCTTTTGTTTACATTTATATTGGCGACACTGATGTCTCAATAATTTGCAGCTGTTTAAGTCTATCAAAAGTGCATGAGTTTGAGCATCCCAGCTAGCACATAATGTTCTGAGAACCATATGTTTCTTAAGGCTTCTTCATATTGGCAGTTTGAAGTGACTCAAATAAAAACAAATTGCATATCCGATTTGAATCTGTTCTTTTTCCTGCAGTCTGAACAGCCAAAAAGCACATAGAATCAGATATTTCAAGCCACATTTCAAACCAACTTCGTAGGTGGTTTGAAATCAGATACAAATCTGACTCCTGGCCCTCAAGTGGTATTTAGACTGTTATTTGGGGTATCATGTTGCTTGCTAGCTACTCTGTTTACAGTTTGATAAATAATAATAATATGCCATTTAGCAGACGCTTTTATCCAAAGTGACTTACAGTCATGCGTGCATACATTTTTGTGTATGGGTGGTCCCGGGGATTGAACCCACTACCTTGGCGTTACAAGCGCTATGCTCTACCTGCTGAGCTAAAGAGGACCAGAACATGTGGTAAGAACATGTGGTAGCTAATTAGCTTGTTAATTGTTTACAAACAAATGAGTGAATGTGCTATAAAGCTAGCTAGCTAGCCAGTTGACTGCTGTGGCTAGCCAAAAAGGACTCATTTTGAAAGTTGGCTCATCTTAACCTTTGAGGCTTTAAAGTGTTCTTGCACTATGATTTTGAACATTCAAAGCAACTGGTTGTCACGCCCTGACTCTGGGGACTCTAATTTGTTGAGTCAGGGTGTGATTTTCTATGTTGTATTTTCTATGTTTGGATCTAGTATGTCTAGATCTATGTTGGCCGGTGTGGTTCCCAATCAGAGGCAGCTGTCGCTCGTTGTCTCTGATTGGGGACCATACTTAGGCAGCCTATTGGCACTAGTGGGTTGTGGGATCTTGTTCCAGTTAAGGTATGTTGTGCTGTGCTGCCTTGGACTTCACGTTTCGTTTTGTTTGTTGTTTTGTCGTTGTGTTTAATATTTAAACATGTACGCATATCACACTGCGCCTTGGTCTGACCCGTCGATGAACGAACGTGACAGAAGATCCCACCAAACGAGGACCAAGCAGCGTGCCCAGGAGGAGCGAATAGCCATGTCACAGGTGGGCAAATGGTGGTCATGGGAGGAGATATTTGCGGGGAAAGGGCCATGGGCGAGGGTAGATGCCCAGGCAGGAGAGGAGAAACGGCGCCAACAGTGCCGACGACGGAGACCCGAGAGGCAACCCCAATAAAAAAAATGTTGTTGGGGGGCACACGGTGTGGACGGCCCGGCCTGTTCCTGCTCCCCGCACCAAGCCAGTGGTGCGTGTGTCCAGTCCGGCACGGCCCGTGCCTGTTCCACCGGTGCCTGGTCCGGCACCGGTCAGCTGCTCCACTCCGGAGCCAGAGCAATCCGCTTCACCGGGGTCCAGTCCAGCTCCGGTCAGTGGCTCCACTCCGGAGCCAGAGCAGTCTGCTCCACCAGTGCCTGTTCCAGCTCCGGTCAGCGGCTCCACTCCGGAGCCTGACAGTCCGCTCCACCGGTGCCCGGTCCAGCTCCGGTCAGCGGCTCCAGTCCGGAGCCTGACAGTCCGCTCCACCGGTGCCCGGTCCAGCTCCGGTCAGCGGCTCCAGTCCAGACCCAGACGTCAGCCCCTCTCCAGGTTCGGGGTCTCCCACACCAGGGTCCAGACAGGGCTTGGAGTATAGTGGGAGGAAGGAGAGGGGAAGCAACGCGCCAAGGTCCAGACCAGACCAGGGGCGCAATATGGAGGCGGAGAATAGGTGGTTGTCCAGTCCGGCACGTTGCCCACCCTGCCCCTACCCTGTTAAGTACCCCCCCCCCACCTTTGGTCTTTGATCTTTCAAACAAAGAGTGTTGCAGAGATGGTTGTCCTTCTGGAAGGTTCTCCCATCTCCACAGAGGAACTCTAGAGCTCTGTCAGAGTGACCATTGGGTTCTTGGTCACCTCCTTGACCAAGACCCTTCTCCCCCGATTGCTCAGTTTGACCGGGCGGCCAGCTCTAGGAAGAGCCTTGGTGGTTCCAAACTTCTTCCATTTAAGAATGATGGAGGCCACTGTGTTCTTGGGGACCTTCAAAGCTGCAGAATTTTTTTGGTACCCTTCCCCAGATCTGCACCTCGACAAAATCCTGTCTCGGAGCTCTACAGACAATTCCCTCGACCTCACGGCTTGGTTTTTGCTCTGACATGCACTGTCAACTGTGGGACCTTATATAGACAGGTGTGTGCCTTTCCAAATCATGTCCAATTAATTGAATTTACCACAGGTGGACTCCAATGGTTGTAGAAACAGCTCAAAGATGATCAATGGAAACAGGATGCACCTGAGCTCAATTTCGAGTCTCATAGCAATACTAACGTAAATAAGGTATTCCAGTTTATTTTTATTTTCATACATTTGCAAACATTTCTGTTTTTGCTTTGTCATTATGGGATACTGTGTGTAGATTGCTGAGGATTTGTATTTATTTAATCAATTTTAGAATAAGGCTGTAACATAACATAATGTGGATAAAGTCAAGGGGTCTGAATAATTTCCGAAGGCACTGTATACATGTGCAAATAGCCATCCACCACAACCACCGTAACAAAATGAGACAGCAGCAGTGTGATTCACATCAACGCGCTATGTAGCCTAGATATAAATGATAAGTGATATTTACATTTACATTACATTTTAGTCATTTAGCAGACGCTCTTATCCAGAGCGACTTACAGTTTAGTGAGTGCATACATTATTAATTGTTTTATTTTATACTGGCTCCCCGTGGGAATCAAACCCACAACCCTGGCATAGCAAACACCATGCTCTACCAACTGAGCTACATCCCGGATGATATCCGTTTCACCTGTAGGCTACACCACTGATATCATCCTGACCTCCTGTAGGCTACACCACTGATATCATCCTGACCTCCTGTAGGCTACACCACTGATATCATCCTTACCTCCTGTAGGCTACACCACTGATATCATCCTGACCTCCTGTAGGCTACACCACTGATATCATCCTGACCTCCTGTAGGCTACACCACTGATATCATCCTGACCTCCTGTAGGCTACACCACTGATATCATCCTGACCTCCTGTAGGCTACACCACTGATATCATCCTTACCTCCTGTAGGCTACACCACTGATATCATCCTGACCTCCTGTAGGCTACACCACTGATATCATCCTGACCTCCTGTAGGCTACACCACTGATATCATCCTTACCTCCCGTAGGCTACACCACTGATATCATCCTGACCTCCTGTAGGCTACACCACTGATATCATCCTGACCTCCTGTAGGCTACACCACTGCTGTCGTCCTTACCTCCAAGTGTTTATTCAAGTTGGATCATTATTGGATGCTGACAGCAGTAGCACAATTGGAAGACATATGTGGGACTGTAGCCTATAAAAGCCTATTCCTGCTCTTTTCCCGCAATCCATCAATCACATCAAACCTGTAATCCGTGATTCCCCAACCCTGGTTACGTTTCTGCTACCTACCCTTTAATCACAGAGATATAACAGCTGGTCCATTCTACTGTTGTTACTCTGTCTGTCTGAGCTCTACCACCTACTCTGTCTGTCTGAACTCCACCACCTACTCTGTCTGTCTGAACTCCACCACCTACTCTGTCTGTCTGAACTCTACCACCTACTCTGTCTGTCTGAGCTCTACCACCTACTCTGTCTGTCTGAGCTCTACCACCTACTCTGTCTGTCTGAGCTCTACCACCTACTCTGTCTGTCTGAACTCTACCACCTACTCTGTCTGTCTGAACTCTACCACCTACTCTGTCTGTCTGAACTCTACCACCTACTCTGTCTGTCTGAGCTCTACCACCTACTCTGTCTGTCTGAGCTCTACCACCTACTCTGTCTGAGCTCTACCACCTACTCTGTCTGTCTGAGCTCTACCACCTACTCTGTCTGTCTGAGCTCTACCACCTACTCTGTCTGAGCTCTACCACCTACTCTGTCTGTCTGAGCTCTACCACCTACTCTGTCTGTCTGAGCTCTACCACCTACTCTGTCTGTCTGAGCTCTACCACCTACTCTGTCTGTCTGAGCTCTACCACCTACTCTGTCTGTCTGAGCTCTACCACCTACTCTGTCTGTCTGAGCTCTACCACCTACTCTGTCTGTCTGAGCTCTACCACCTACTCTGTCTGAGCTCTACCACCTACTCTGTCTGTCTGAGCTCTACCACCTACTCTGTCTGTCTGAGCTCTACCACCTACTCTGTCTGTCTGAGCTCTACCACCTACTCTGTCTGAGCTCTACCACCTACTCTGTCTGTCTGAGCTCTACCACCTACTCTGTCTGTCTGAGCTCTACCACCTACTCTGTCTGAGCTCTACCACCTACTCTGTCTGTCTGAGCTCTACCACCTACTCTGTCTGTCTGAGCTCTACCACCTACTCTGTCTGTCTGAGCTCTACCACCTACTCTGTCTGTCTGAGCTCTACCACCTACTCTGTCTGAGCTCTACCACCTACTCTGTCTGTCTGAGCTCTACCACCTACTCTGTCTGTCTGAGCTCTACCACCTACTCTGTCTGAGCTCTACCACCTACTCTGTCTGTCTGAGCTCTACCACCTACTCTGTCTGTCTGAGCTCTACCACCTACTCTGTCTGTCTGAACTCTACCACCTACTCTGTCTGTCTGAACTCTACCACCTACTCTGTCTGTCTGAGCTCTACCACCTACTCTGTCTGTCTGAACTCTACCACCTACTCTGTCTGTCTGAGCTCTACCACCTACTCTGTCTGTCTGAACTCTACCACCTACTCTGTCTGTCTGAACTCTACCACCTACTCTGTCTGTCTGAGCTCTACCACCTACTCTGTCTGTCTGAACTCTACCACCTACTCTGTCTGTCTGAGCTCTACCACCTACTCTGTCTGTCTGAGCTCTACCACCTACTCTGTCTGAACTCTACCACCTACTCTGTCTGAACTCTACCACCTACTCTGTCTGAACTCTACCACCTACTCTGTCTGTCTGAACTCTACCACCTACTCTGTCTGTCTGAGCTCTACCACCTACTCTGTCTGTCTGAGCTCTACCACCTACTCTGTCTGTCTGAACTCTACCACCTACTCTGTCTGTCTGAACTCTACCCCAAGCCACATCCATCCCTCCCCTAGCCACCTCCCCCCCTCCCCCAGCCACCTCCACCCCTCCCCCAGCCACCTCCACGCCTCCCCCAGCCACCTCCCCCCACTCAATTTTTGATTGAGCCAAGTTTACCAATGAGCTCTCAAGTGTTTTGTCAAAGGAGAAGAGAATGTGGGAGGGTGATACTTTGTGTTTAGTAAACACTTCCTCCCCATGGACTGACTCTGTTCTGTAGCGTCTAGCACCAGCTGGAGAACTACAGTAGAACGGTTCCTGAAATGGTCATCAGGTGTAGTCTTCCTCCATAACCTGTTTTACCTGCTAATGTATACCTATGTGACACTGCAGCAGACTAAAGCCATATCTATCCACACTAACACATCACTAGTCCCTCTGTCTCATAGGGCAGTGTTTTGTTTACAATGCCTATCCTGTGTTTACCGTCCACACCCTGACTCCCACACATCCTGAGAGAGAGAGAGAGAGAGAGAGAGAGAGAGAGAGAGAGAGAGAGAGAGAGAGAGAGAGAGAGAGAGAGAGAGAGAGAGAGAGAGAGAGAGAGAGAGAGAGAGAGAGAGAGAGAGAGAGAGAGAGAGAGAGTCACTGATTGCAGTAACGACCCGGGTCATATGAGGTAGAGTCCTGTACTGTACTGTTTGTTACTGTTAACTCAGGTATCTAGTAACTGAGAGGGGACCAGACCTAGTACTGTACTGTAGGTTACTGTTAAAGGATAGTGAACACAATGCGTGATGATGATGAGGCTTGTAAGACTGTCATTGGTGGTAAAGGATAGGGAAGTTTTAATCAGACCATTATAATCCTGCTTGGATATTTTACAAAAAAGAACTACAATTCCTATTGGTAGCATGTTGCTGCTTGTAATCGTCATATCATTGTAATTATCAGAGTTTTAGAAGTATTAATGTCACAGAGATTTACTTCTATCCATCAATCATCCACCAGACTGAGCTTAGCTAAAAGGCTAAACAATAACTCTACCAGTACCATCCTCCGTTTGTCTGCACCACAGAGTGCTGGATATTGTTTTTCCACAGAAAGACTTGAGAAATAACATGTTCAGCACCACACAATGTCCCCATTCTCTTCCTGAACTTCTTCTGGTATTTAAGGAATGTCTACGTCATGACTTGGACACTGTTCTGTCTGTTCTGTCTTTCAAAATGGAAATCTGCAACAACTACTAGTCCAAATACAAAGTACGAACATGAAGGCCTGATTCACACAGCTTTTCACACTCTTGGCATTCTCTCAACCAGCTTCATGAGGTAGTCACCTGGAATGCATTTCAATTAACAGGTGTGCCTTCTTAAACGTTAATTTGTGGAATCTCTTTCCTTCTTAATGTGTTTGAGCCAATCAGTTGTGTTGTGACAAGGTTGGGGGGGGTATACAGAAGATAGCCCTATTTGGTAAAAGACCAAGTCCATATTATGGCAAGAACAGCTCAAATAAGCAAAGAGAAACGACAGTCCATCATTACTTTAAGACATGAAGGTCACTCAATCTGGAACATTTCAAGTACTTTGAATGTTTCTTGAAATGCAGTCACAAAAACCATCAAGCGCTATGATGAAACTGGCTCTCATGAGGACCACCACAGGAATGGAAGACTCAGAGTTACCTCTGCTGCAGAGGATAAGTTCATTAGAGTTACCAGCCTCAGAAATTGCATCCCAAATAAATGCTTCACAGAGTTCAAGTAACAGACACATCTCAACATCAGCTGTTCAGAGGAGACTGTGTGGATCAGGCCTTCATGGTCGAATTGCTGCAAAGAAACCACTACTAAAGGACACCAATAAGAAGAAGAGACCTGCTTGAGCCAAGAAACACGAGCAATGGACATTAGACCAGTGGAAATATGTCCTTTGGTCTGGAGTCTAAATTGGAGATTTTTTGGTTCCAACCGCCGTGTCTTTGTGAGACGCAGAGTAGGTGAACGGATGATCTCCGCATGTGTGGTTCCCACCGTGAAGGATAAAATCTAATCAAATCAAATGTTATTTGTCACATACACGTGTTTAGCAGATGTTATTGTGGGTGTAGGGAAATGCTTGTGCTTCTAGCTCCGACAGTGCAGTAATATCTAACAAGTAATATCTAACAATTTCACAACATATACCCAATACACACAAGACTAGTAAGGAATGGGATTTAAGAATATATACATATATGGACAAGCAATGACAGAGCGGCATGGACTAAGATACAGTAGAATATTATAGAATAGAATGCAGTATATACATATGAGATGAGTAGTGCAAGATATGGAAACATTATTCAAGTGACTAGTGTTCCATTTCTTAAAGTGGCCAGTGATTTCAATAGGCAGCAGCAGCCTCTAATGTGCTAGTGATGGCTATTTAACAGTCTGATGGCCTTGAGATAGAAGCTGTTTTTCATTCTCTCGGTCCCAGCTTTGATGCACCTGTACTGACCTCGCCTTCTGGATGATAGCGGGGTGAACAGGCAGTGGCTCGGGTGGTTGATGTCCTTGATGATCTTTTTGGCCTTCCTGTGACATCGGGTGCTGTAGGTGTCTTGGAAGGCGGGTAGTTTGCCCCCGGTAATGTGTTCGGCAGACCGCACCACCCTCTGGAGAGCCCTGCGTTTGCGGGCGGTGCAGTTGCCGTACCAGGCGGTGATACAGCTTGACAGGATGCTCTCAATGGAGGAGGAGGTGTGATGGTGTGGGGGTGCTTTACTGGTGACACTGTCTGTGATTTATTTAGAATTCAAGGAACACTTAACCAGCATGGCTACCACAGCATTCTGCAGCGATACGCCATCCCATCTGGTTTGGGCTTAGTGGAACTATAATTTGTTTTTCTACAGGACAATGACCCAAAACACACCTCCAGGCTGTGTAAGGGCTATTTGACCAACAAGGAGAGTGATGGAGTGCTGCATCAGATGACCTGGCCTCCACAATCACCTGACCTCAACCCAATTGAGATGGTTTGGGATGAGTTGGATTGCAGATTGAAGGAAAAAAGCAGCCAACAAGTGCTCAGCATATGTGGGAACTCCTTCAAGACTGTTGGAAAAGCATTCCAGGTGAAGCTGGTTGAGAGAATGCCAAGAGTGTGCAAAGCTGTCATCAAAGTGAAGGGTGGCTACTTTGAAGAATCTCAAATCTCAAATATATTTTGATTTGTTTAACACTTTTTTGGTTACTACATGATTCCATATGTGCTATTTCATAGTTTTGATGTCTTCACTATTATTCTACAATGTAAAAAAATAGTAAAAAATAAAGAAAAACCCTTGAATGTGTAGGTGTGTCCAAACTAATGAGTAGGTGTGTCCAAACTAATGAGTAGGTGTGTCCAAACTAATGAGTAGGTGTGTCCGAACTAATGAGTAGGTGTGTCCAAACTAATGAGTAGGTGTGTCCAAACTAATGAGTAGGTGTGTCCAAACGTTTAAACTGTTACTGTACATGCACACATACACATACATTAAATATGTTTTCCTTTATTATTTTCCCCTAACCCCACCACCTCTCCCCCTAACCCTACCACCCCTCCCCCTAACCCTATCCACCCTCCCCTAACCCCACCACCCTCCCCTAACCCTATCCACCCCTCCCCCTAACCCTATCCACCCCTCCCCCTAACCCCACCACCCCCCCCCTAACCCCACCACCTCTCCCCCTAACCCTACCACCCCTCCCCCTAACCCTATCCACCCCTCCCCCTAACCCCACCACCCCTCCCCCTAACCCTATCCACCCCTCCCCCTAACCCTACCACCCTCCCCCTAACCCCTATCCACCCTCCCCTAACCCTATCCACCCCTCCCCTAACCCTACCACCCCTCCCCTAACCCTATCCACCCCTCCCCCTAACCCTATCCACCCCTCCCCTAACCCCCACCACCCTCCCCCCTAACCCCACCACCCCTCCCCTAACCCTACCACCCCTCCCCCCTAACCCTATCCACCCCTCCCCCTAACCCCACCACCCCCTCCCCTAACCCTACCACCCCTCCCCTAACCCCACCACCCCTCCCCCTAACCCCACCACCCCTCCCCCTAACCCCACCACCCCTCCCCTAACCCCACCACCCCCCCCCTAACCCTACCACCCCTCCCCCCAACCCTACCACCCTCCCCTAATTGGAGTAAACTAATGGACAACAACACTTAGGCTTCTACTTCCAGTTTATACACACTATATACATTTTACGGACACACATATTTTACAATAGCTATCTTTTGTTTGTTTTTAATCCCATCCTTCAGCTACCACCAACCCCTTCCATCCGTCTCCGAAAGCCCATCCAGCTTGATTTCTACTTTGCCATATATTTTAACTGTGCTGTTTCACAAAAGTTCTGAAACCATATACATTTTATGGACACAGTATATTTTAAATGAGTTATCTTGTTGTTTTTAACCCTCCCATCTATCCACCAACACCATCATTTATGTTCTTCTATTTGCCATATGCACGCACCACTTTTCCGTTATTAATTTTTTGGAATTCTTTGAAACAAGTTTTTTTTCATTTCACTTCACCAATTTGGACTATTTTGTGTATGTCCATTACATGAAATCCAAATAAAAATCAATTTAAATTACAGGTTGTAATGCAACAAAATAGGAAAAACGCCAAGGGGGATGAATACTTTTGCAAGGCACAATATATAATTCTATTTTTGTTTGTTTTTACTCCTGAACTTCAACCTCTCCGATCATTTTCATGATGTCCATCCGGTTTGCTTCTATGTGCCATATCTTTCTAACTGTGCTCTTTCACAAAAGCTCTCAACCTATAACCGATATACTTATTATGGACACAGTATGCTTTACATTAGTTATCTTGTTGTTATTAGTTGTTGTTAGTTGTTATTAGTCCCATCCTTCAACTCCATTCAACACCTCCCATCTATCTTTTAACACCATCCATATTGGATTTCTATTTGCCATATATTTTTCTACTGTGCTGTGATGTTTCACAAAAGTTCAGAACCTTTCTATTCTCATAGTTTCTACAGTTTCTACAGATTGTAAATTAAAGATAAAATTTTTAGCTAAAAGTATTACTATATTATTGATCGATTGAATATGACTTTTCAAATTTCACGACGCCAGGACAGCGGAGTCACTCACCACCTTCCGGAGACATTTGAAACCCCACCTCTTTAAGGAATACCTGGGATAGGATAAAGTAATCCTTCTACAACCCCCCCCCAAAATAAAAATAAAAATAAAAAAATTTGTAAAGTGGTTATCCCACTGGCTATAGGGTGAATGCACCAATTTGTAAGTCGCTCTGGATAAGAGCGTCTGCTAAATGACGTAAATGTAAATGTAAATGTAAATCACCCAGTAGTGCTATCTGCAGAGTTAGCTCCAGGTAAATGTTACACTTCTTCAACCATTCCTGAACCGGCGACCAAAAACAAGCTACATATGGACAGTATCAGAACAAATGATCTAATGATTTTGTCTCTTCGCAGCAAAATCTGCAGAGCTAGGATGGTTGTATCCCCCATATATATAACATTCTATTTTTTGCAAGAATTTTGTATAATCATTGAAATTGAAGAATTCTAAGTTTTGAATCCGCCGTTGTTTTGTGTATCAGTTCATAAACCATGTGCCATGGAATCTGTACATTTAAAATCTCTTCCAAACTATTTTGCAATCTATATATTTGCAATCTAACTATTTTGCAATCTATATATTTTTTTTCTAAAAAAAATAAAAAAAGCTGTCAATGTTTTGGTCCTTACATGAAACTGGTATACTTTTTTATTTATCACAATTTTCTTTAACCAATTTTGGTCTTTAATGCAGGGCCAACAGACAAGTTCCTTACTTTTTCCCCCTTCCACTTGCCTCTTCCATTTTTGCGGTAAACAAGATCATTATTAACAAGTTAATGGTGAGATAATTACAGAAAATAGGTTGTGAATGTGACTAAATAAAAGCAGGGCTTCTACCGGTGAATTGTAGAACTTGGACACTGTCTCGTTGGCCTGACGTTATATCCTAATCTGACTTTGGTGCAGGTCATGTTGTTCTTCACATTACCGTCTCTGGTAAACACACACTATATCAAATAAAATCTAAGTTGATTTGTCACATGAACAGGATACAGAAGGTGTAAATGGTACAGTGAAATGGTTACTTGCATAGTGGAGTCTTTTTTTTAGACATGTACCTAGCTAGCGAAACAATAATCCATAATCCCAACTCGTAACTTTACTACCCTACATGAATCTGCTGGTAGCTAAAACTAACCAACTAGGTTCAATGTTAGCTAGCTAGCTAACATGAGGCTATAACTAGCATAGCAAATGGCTATGAGATATGAATAATATTACTACACAGATCATACACGTAACGTTAGCTAGCTAGCTAACAGTACTCTTTAACTTGCAATGAAAACGACCTTCTGACAAAATTTGAAACGTATAATATCTGAAAATGTAGCTAGCTAGACTCTCTTACCCAAATACATGGATGAATGCTTCTCCCTCTCATTTCACGGAGGCCATGGTTGCCCTCGACCTTCGCCTCTCCCGAGCACGTTGTGGAGTTGCAGCGATGAGACAAGATCGTAATCACGAAAAAGGGGGTAAAACGATTTACGAAATGATGTAATCCGGGGGTGTTTTATACAATAGCCTTCTGTGCATATTTGCATATTTGCAATCAAACGCCAGACTTTTCTCCATCTCCTTAGCTATCATACTCTAATTCCACTGATTTCAAAACTCGGTCCTCCAGAAAGTGGAGAGTAACATTTCTGCAGTTCTACTTCGTGATATCTTTCAAAAAAGCCTCATTAGAAAGGGTTACCTACACATACTGATCAGCTCATGTTATAGACATAAGGTGCTACATGGCAGACCAATCCGAACTCATCCCTCGGCACGTCAACCCACCCATTATCTCAGCCAATCATGGCTAGCGGGAAGTTTCCTGTCTTTTTCCGTGGCTAAACCAACTAGGCTGCTAATTTAACAAAATATTTTCTTATTTACAGATGGCATTCAAGTTTGTTATTAAGGCACATGAAAGTTCACATGTTCCAGAAGGCATTTCTGCCTAAAAAGTTTACGTTCAAATGGCTCTCCTGTGAAGTAGTGACACGCGACATACACTAGTTTCCTGAAACAAGTCACAATTTAGAGTTATTAATGTAACTTTAGTTGTTCTATAAACGTTGGGCTACATGTTTTGATTTTTAATACATTGTAAGGCTGCATGATGCGACTCTAATTATGATTTTTTAAAAGTTGTTTGAAAGTCATGAGCTCTGCTTAGTTTTTTGCGCAGGCTGTACACATGTCTGGCAGACATATCAGTATGGATGACGGATCACCACCTCAAGCTGAACCCTGGCAAGACGGAGCTGCTCTTCCTCCCGGGGAAGGACTGCCCGTTCCATGATCTCACCATCACGGCTGACAACCGCTGTGTCCTCCTCCCAGAGTGCGAAGAGCCTTGGCGTGACCCTGACAACACCCTGTCGTTCTCCGCTAACATCAAGGCGGTGACCCGATCCTGCAGGTTCATGCTCTACAACATTCGGAGAGTACGACCCTGCCTTATCACAGGAAGCGGCACAGGTCCTAATCCAGGCACTTGTCATCTCCCCGCCTGATTACTGCAACTCGCTGTTGGCTGGGCCCCTGCCTGGTGCCATTAAACCCCTACAACTCATCCAGAATGCCGCAGCCCGCCTGGTGTTCAACCTTCCCAAGTTCTCTCACGCCACCCCCGCCCCTCCGCACACTCCACTGGCTTCCAGTTGAAGCTCGCATCTGTTACAAGACCATGGTGCTTGCCTATGGAGCTGTGAGGGGATCGGCACCTCTGTACCTCAGGCTCTGATCAGTCCCTACACCCAAACGAGGGCATTGCGTCTCATCTACTCTGGCCTGCTGGCTCCCTTCCTCTGCGGAAGCATAGTTCCCGCAGCCCAGCCAAAACTGTTCGCTGCTCTGGCACCCCAATGGTGGAACAAGCTCCTCACGACGCCAGGACAGCGGAGTCACCCACCACCTTCCGGAGACATTTGAAACCCCACTCTTTAAGGAATACCTGGGATAGGATAAAGTAATCCTTCTACCCCCCCCCCAAAAAAATAAATAAATAAATAAATAAATAAAAAAAATAAAAAGATGAGGAGGCCTAATGAACAGCGAAAGCACTAGCCTATGTCAATCTACTATCCCCCATAGTACAAACGTCAACCTATTCTATTCCCTGCGAGAAATAAATATCCCAAACATAGTCTGGGACAGTTGTGGGATGCGATAGATCCCAAATTAATACAACCACTAGCATTGCGTAAAAACCTTTTTAACAGAATGTGGCTCACGCAACAGATTAGAACATTTAGCTTAAAATGTTGATAAACTATTAGGCTATTTCTTCACATTATAAGCCCAGCAATGCGCCCACATGGCAGTAGGCTATAAGCGTGAATGTTCCATTAGCGGGAAATCACCATTATCAAAAGCGATTATGCATGTAATTATTTTATTATAAAGGTGCATTTGTATGGTGAAAATGATCTTCCCCAAACTTGAAACTCACGCACTTCTTATGTATGCCAGTTAGGCTCTACACCCCTTGTAAAGCAAATTAAGGCGGCAGGTAGCTTAGTGGTTAAGAGCGTAGTGCCAGTAACTGAAAGGTCGCTGGTTCTAATCCCCGAGCCAACTAGGTGAAAAATCTGTCGATGTACCCTTGAGCAAGGCACTTAACCCTAATTGCTCCTGTAAGTCGCTCTGGATAAGAGCGTCTGCTAAATGTCTAAAATGTAAATTAATGTGCTTAATTTTAAGAAGTTATTTGGCCACTTTAGTTGTGATACAAACCTTATTAAAACATATATGCCTATGGGCTAGGCTACATGAGGTGTGAGACTAGGATTCGAAAAAGTCACAACAACAAAAAAGTATGTTTCTTATGCTGGGCATCATTCACAAGTGATAATATGTCATTCACAAGTGATAGGCTAATATTGTCACCCATCAGACTATTCTTGATTTAATCGCGTCTTTACAAATACTAAATAATATATGTGTGAAATTTGTTTTGATTTAGAATGGACCATTAACATGCACCTGTCTTGAAACAGGGGCAGTGGGAAAAAATACATGTCATCTCTGCACTTAAATAGCGAATGGAGGACTCTTTTCCCTGTGGTGTATTTTCATGCCAGCCAGGTAGACTATACTCCTGTATCCAGGCTCTGTCGTAGCCGGCCGCGACCGGGAGACCCATGGGGCGGCGCACAATTGGCACAGCGTCGTCCAGGGTAGGGGAGGGAATGGCCCGGCAGGGATTTGGCTCAGTTGGTATAGCATGGCGTTTGCAACGCCAAGGTTGTGGGTTCGATTCCCATGGGGGGCCAGTATAAAAAAATTGAAAATAAAAATAAAAATGTATGCACTCACTAACTGTAAGTCGCTCTGGATAAGAGCATCTGCTAAATGACTAAAATGTAAATGTAAAAAAAAAAAAAAAGCTATGTGCTTAAAATTAGGAAAGTTTAGAAATAAATATAGTAGGCCTAGCCTATAGAGAGCTGATGGGATCCTCCTCTTTTTAATAGAGGCCATCACTCTGTTTCCTCCCTCTACTCCATAGCCTATAGAAATGTTGCGCAACATGAGCTCATGGGCTCTCATGAAGTGTTTGATTAGATTTTCGATACATTTACATTGATGTCAGAGTGATTAGAGGGACAATGAGCTTCAATGCCTAAATGCATGCTCTTCAATCGAACGCTGCTGGCACCCGCCCACCCGACTAGAATCACTACTCTCGACGGGTCTGACCTAGAGTATGTGGACAACTACAAATACCTAGGTGTCTGGTTAGACTGTAAACTCTCCTTCCAGACTCACATTAAGAATCTCCAATCCAAAGTTAAATCTAGAATCGGCTTCCTATTTCGCAACAAAGCCTCCTTCACTCATGCTGCCAAACATGCCCTCGTAAAACTGACTATCCTACCGATCCTTGACTTCGGCGATGTCATTTACAAAATAGCCTCCAACACTCTACTCAGCAAATTGGATGTAGTCTATCACAGTGCCGTCCGTTTTGTCTCCAAAGCCCCATACACTACATTTACATTTACATTTACGTCATTTAGCAGACACTCTTATCCAGAGCGACTTACAAATTGGTGCATTCACCCTATAGCCAGTGGGATAACCACTTCACAAATTTTTTATTTTTTATTTTTTATTTTCTCTACCCACCACTGTGACCTGTACGCTCTTGTTGGCTGGTCCTCACTACATGTTCGTCGTCAAACCCACTGGCTCCAGGCCATCTATAAATCACTGCTAGGCAAATCCCCGCCTTATTTTAGCTCATTGGTCACCATAGCAGCACCCACCCGTACTGCGTGTCCAGCAGGTATATCTCACTGGTCATCCCCAAAGCCAACACCTCCTTGGCCGCCATTCCTTCCAGTTCTCTGCTGCCAATGACTGGAACGAATTGCAAAATCTCTGAAGCTGGAGACTCTTATCTCCCCTCACTAACTTTAAGCATCAGTTGTCAGAGCACCTTACCGATCACTGCACCTGTACACAGCCAATCTGAAATTAGCCCACCCAACTACCTCATCCCTATATTGTTATTTATTTTGCTCTTTTGCACCCCAGTATCTCTATTTGCACATCATCTCTTGCACATCTATCATTCCAGTGTTAATACTAATTGTAATTATTTTGCACTATGGCCTATTTATTGCCTTACCTCCATAACTTGCTACATTTGCACACACTGTATATATATTTTCTGTTGTATTTTTTGACTTTATGTTTTTTTACCCCATATGTAACTCTGTGTTGTTGTTTTTATCGCACTGCTTTGCTTTATCTTGGCCAGGTCGCAGTTGTAAATGAGAACTTGTTCTCAACTGGCTTACCTGGTTAAATAAAGATGAAATTAAAAAATTAAAAAAACAATAGAGTGCATTTGCATTGATGTCAGAGTGATTAGAGGGACAATAGAGTGCTGAGTACCAGGCAGTTAGCAGGTTTGGTTGGCTACTAATGACCATCAGCAGCATCAGAGCTTGGAGAAGCCTAATTACCGTGACTAAACGGTCACGTGGAATTTGACTGACTTCATGACTCGTGATCGCCGGTGTGGCGGTAATATACCCTAGCCATAGCACATACGTATTTTCAACGACAGGTTACGGTCAATTATATCAAAGGCTGCACTGAAATCTAACAGAAATCTCCCACAATCTTCCTATTTTCAATTTCTTTCAACCAATGATCAGTCATTTGTGTCAGTGCAGTACATGTTGAGTGTCCTTCTCTATAAGCATGCTGAAAGTCTGTTGTTAATTAGTTTACAGAGAAATAGCATTGTATTTGGTATGCACACATGACTGTAAGTCGCTTTGGATAAAAGCGTCTGCTAAATGGCATAATATTATTATTAAACACCATTTTTTCCAACAGTTTGCTAAGAGCTGGCAGAAAGCTTATAGGTGAATGACTTTGGCTTCCCTCCAGGCCTGAGGACAAAGACTTTCCTCTAGGCTCAGATTAAAGATATGACAGATAGGAGTGGCTATAGAGTCAGCTACCATCCTCAGTAGCTTTCCCTCTAAGTTGTCAATGCCAGGAAGTTTGTCATTATTGATTGATAACAATAATTTTTCCACCTCTCCTACACTAACTTTACAAAATTCAAACTTGCAATGCTTTTCTTTCATTATTTGTTTTTTTATGCATGAATACGATGGCTCACTGCTCGTTGTTGGCATTTCCTGCCTACGTTTCCCACTATGCCAGTGAAGTAATCCTTCAAATAATTGGCAACATCAAATGGTTTTGTGATTAATCTGATTCGATTAAGAATTTGTCTTTCTGCCCATAATTTTATTTGGCCTATAGCAACACCCCAAAATAAAAGGCTTTAAATGTGCCAAGTGAACCTGCAACCACAACACTTCAATAACAGTCTATGTTCAGAACCGCATTCCTGTGAAGATTAGAGAGGATCTCATTTTAAATACTGTTGAAGTAATATGGCTACAGGTTCATCTGCCTCACCTAAAGCCCATTCTGGTGGGAAGCTGCTATAGACCACCAAGTGCTAACAGGCAGTATCTGGATAACTTGTGTGAAATGCTTGATAATGTATGTGATATCAAGAGAGGTATATTTTCTGGGTGATTTAAATATTGACTGGCTTTCATCAAGCTGCCCACTCAAGAGAAAGCTTCAAACTGTAACTAGTGCCTGCAACCTGGTTCAGGTTATCAATCAACCTACCAGGGTAGTTACAAACAGAACATGAATGAAATCATCAACATGTATTGATCACATCTTTATTACTGTGCAACATGAGATCCTCTCTGGGTTTCTGCCTTTCCAAGGAGTTTTTCCTAGCCACCATTTTTACATTTTAGTCATTTTAGCAGACGCTCTTATCCAGAGCGACTTACAGTTAGTGAGTGCATACATTATTTTTTTCATACATGCTTCTACATCTACATTGCTGCTGTTTGGGGTTTTAGGCTGGGTTTCTGTATAGCACTTTGTGAATCTGCTGATGTAAAAAGGGCTTTATAAATACATTTGATTAATTGATCTTCATTAATGCTGCAGAAATTTGCTTTAAAGCAGAATCCGAATCCATCGGTTTTAGTGACCAAAGTTCCAAAGGCTGGGCCTAATATAGTGTATAAGAGGTCACACAATAAGTTTTGTAGTGATTCTTATGTTGATGATGTAAAGAATATTAGCTGGTCCGTGGTGTGTAATGAGGAGCAACCAGACGCTGTACTTGACACATTTATGAAATTTATTTATTTTTTATTTAACCTTTATTTAACTGGGCAAGTCAGTTAAGAACAAATTCTTATTTACAATGATGGCCTACCAAAAGGAAAAAGGCCTCCTGCAGGGACGGGGGCTGGGATTCAAAAAAGAAACATATAAATATAGGACCAAACACACATCACGACAAGAGAGACACCACAACACTACATAAAGAGAGACACCACAACACTACATAAAGAGAGACACCACAACACTACATAAAGAGAGACACCACAACACTACATAAAGAGAGATACCACAACACTACATAAAGAGAGACACCACAACACCAGGTAGCTTAGTGGTTAAGAGCGTTGTGCCAGTAACCGAAAGGTCACTGGTTCTAATCCCCGAGCCGACTAGGTGAAAAATCTGTCGATGTGCCCTTGAGCAAGGCACTTAACCCTAATTGCTCCTGTAAGTCGCTCTGGATAAGAGCGTCTGCTAAATGACCAATTATTTATAAAGAGAGACACCACAACACTACATAAAGAGAGACACCACAACACTACATAAAGAGAGACGCCACAACACTACATAAAGAGAGACGCCACAACACTACATAAAGAGAGAGACACCACAACACTACATAAAGAGAGACACCACAACACTACATAAAGAGAGACGCCACAACACTACATAAAGAGAGACGCCACAACACTACATAAAGAGAGAGAGACACCACAACACTACATAAAGAGAGACGCCACAACACTACATAAAGAGAGAGACACCACAACACTACATAAAGAGAGACGCCACAACACTACATAAAGAGAGAGACACCACAACACTACATAAAGAGAGACACCACAACACTACATAAAGAGAGACGCCACAACACTACATAAAGAGAGAGAGACACCACAACACTACATAAAGAGAGACGCCACAACACTACATAAAGAGAGACACCACAACACTACATAAAGAGAGACACCACAACACTACATAAAGAGAGAGAGACACCACAACACTACATAAAGAGAGACACCACAACACTACATAAAGAGAGACACCACAACACTACATAAAGAGAGACACCACAACACTACATAAAGAGAGACACCACAACACTACATAAAGAGAGAGACCAGAACACTACATAAAGAGAGAGAGACACCACAACACTACATAAAGAGAGACGCCACAACACTACATAAAGAGAGACACCACAACACTACATAGAGAGACACCACAACACTACATAAAGAGAGAGAGACAACACAACACTACATAAAGAGAGACACCACAACACTACATAAAGAGAGACACCACAACACTACATAAAGAGAGACACCATAACACTACATAAAGAGAGACGCCACAACACTACATAAAGAGAGACACCACAACACTACATAAAGAGAGACACCACAACACTACATAAAGAGAGACACCACAACACTACATAAAGAGAGACCACAACACTACATAAAGAGAGACGCCACAACACTACATAAAGAGAGACGCCACAACACTACATAAAGAGAGACGCCACAACACTACATAAAGAGAGACGCCACAACACTACATAAAGAGAGACACCACAACACTACATAAAGAGAGACGCCACAACACTACATAAAGAGAGACACCACAACACTACATAAAGAGAGAGAGACACCACAACACTACATAAAGAGAGACACCACAACACTACATAAAGAGAGACACCACAACACTACATAAAGAGAGACACCACAACACTACATAAAGAGAGACACCACAACACTACATAAAGAGAGACGCCACAACACTACATAAAGAGAGACACCACAACACTACATAAAGACACCACAACACTACATAAAGAGAGACGCCACAACACTACATAAAGAGAGACACCACAACACTACATAAAGACACCACAACACTACATAAAGACACCACAACACTACATAAAGACACCACAACACTACATAAAGACACCACAACACTACATAAAGAGAGACACCACAACACTACATAAAGAGAGACACCACAACACTACATAAAGAGAGACGCCACAACACTACATAAAGAGAGACCACAACACTACATAAAGAGAGACACCACAACACTACATAAAGAGAGACCTAAGACAACAACATAGCATGGCAGTAACGCATGACAACACAGCATGGTAGCAGCACAGAACATGGTACAGACATTACTGGGCAGACATCAGCACAAAGGGCAAGAACGTAGAGACAACAATACATCAGGCGAAGCAGCCACAACTGTCAGTAAGAGTGTCCATGATTGAGTCTTTTAATGAAGATATTATTTATTATTAAGAGATGGAGATAAAACTGTCCAGTTTTAGTGTTTGTTGCTAGCTGCAGATAACTGAAAATAGTAAAATAAATAGCTAATTACTAATAAGCATGCACCAGTTAAGAAAATGACTGTAAAAACTGTTAAATCCCCGTGGATTGATGAGGAATTTTAAAATGGTATGGTTGAGAGGGATGAGGTAAAAGGAATGGCAAATAAGTCTGGCTGCACAACCGATTGGCAAACGTATTGCAAACTGAGAAATCATGTGACTAAACTGAATAAAAAGAAGAAGAAACTACACTATGAAACAAAGATAAATGACATAAAGAATGATAGTAAAAAGCTTTGGAGCACCTTCAATTACATTTTGTGACAAAACGCAAACTCATCTCCATCATTTATTGAATCAGATGGCTCGTTCATCACAAAACCCACTGATATTGCTAACTACTTTAATGATTTTTCATTGCCAAGATCAGCAAAATTAGGCTTGACATGCCAGCAACAAACGCTGACACTACATTTCCAAGTATAACTGACAAAATTATGAAAGACAAGCGTAATTTTGAATTCTGTAAAGTGAGCGTGGAAGAGGTGAAAAAATTATTGTTGTCTATCAACAATGACAAGCCTCTGGGGTCTCTGGGACAAGCCTCTGGGGTCTCTGGGACAAGCCTCTGGGGTCTCTGGGACAAGCCTCTGGGGTCTCTGGGACAAGCCTCTGGGGTCTCTGCGACAAGCCTCTGGGGTCTCTGGGACAAGCCACTGGGGTCTCTGGGACAAGCCTCTGGGGTCTCTGGGACAAGCCTCTGGGGTCTCTGGGACAAGCCTCTGGGGTCTCTGCGACAAGCCTCTGGGGTCTCTGCGACAAGCCTCTGGGGTCTCTGGGACAAGCCACTGGGGTACGCATACAGTGAGCCTTCAGGACCAGGATTTCATAAATAATTCTAACCTCACTCCCCCTCGTCTCTCCTCCAGTCTCCATTGATGAGATAGACTCGGTGCGTAAAGGCCGTCAGTCGGAGGGTCTTCAGAAGTACACGGAGGCCCACGTGGAGGACCGCTGTTTCTCCATCATCTTTAAGGGCCGCAGGAGGACCCTGGACCTGGTGGCTACCTCGGTGGAAGAGGCTAGGCAGTGGGTCCCCTGGACCTGGTGGCTACCTCGGGGGAAGAGGCTAGGCAGTGGGTCCCCTGGACCTGGTGGCTACCTCGGTGGAAGAGGCTAGGCAGTGGGTCCCCTGGACCTGGTGGCTACCTCGGGGAAGAGGCTAGGCAGTGGGTCCCCTGGACCTGGTGGCTACCTCGGTGGAAGAGGCTAGGCAGTGGGTCCCCTGGACCTGGTGGCTACCTCGGTGGAAGAGGCTAGGCAGTGGGTCCCCTGGACCTGGTGGCTACCTCGGTGGAAGAGGCTAGGCAGTGGGTCCCCTGGACCTGGTGGCTACCTCGTGGAAGAGGCTAGGCAGTGGGTCCCCTGGACCTGGTGGCTACCTCGGTGGAAGAGGCTAGGCAGTGGGTCCCCTGGACCTGGTGGCTACCTCGGGGGAAGAGGCTAGGCAGTGGGTCCCCTGGACCTGGTGGCTACCTCGGGGGAAGAGGCTAGGCAGTGGGTCCCCTGGACCTGGTGGCTACCTCGGTGGAAGAGGCTAGGCAGTGGGTCCCCTGGACCTGGTGGCTACCTCGGTGGAAGAGGCTAGGCAGTGGGTCCCCTGGACCTGGTGGCTACCTCGGTGGAAGAGGCTAGGCAGTGGGTCCCCTGGACCTGGTGGCTACCTCGGTGGAAGAGGCTAGGCAGTGGGTCCCCTGGACCTGGTGGCTACCTCGGTGGAAGAGGCTAGGCAGTGGGTCCCCTGGACCTGGTGGCTACCTCGGTGGAAGAGGCTAGGCAGTGGGTCCCCCTGGACCTGGTGGCTACCTCGGGGGAAGAGGCTAGGCAGTGGGTCCCCTGGACCTGGTGGCTACCTCGGGGGAAGAGGCTAGGCAGTGGGTCCCCTGGACCTGGTGGCTACCTCGGTGGAAGAGGCTAGGCAGTGGGTCCCCTGGACCTGGTGGCTACCTCGGGGGAAGAGGCTAGGCAGTGGGTCCCCTGGACCTGGTGGCTACCTCGGGGGAAGAGGCTAGGCAGTGGGTCCCCTGGACCTGGTGGCTACCTCGGGGGAAGAGGCTAGGCAGTGGGTCAATGGTCTGGAGAAGCTCACCTCCAACCGGAGGAAACTCAACCGCCAGCAGACGAGCGAACAGTATCCTCTTTTGTTACATACATACTTTTTGCTTACATTGCAAATCACAACTAATACGTTGTTTAGTTACTTGGGGTTACAAATCAAAAGATAGTGTTCAGCCTATACAGTCAAGTGGATTCCCATCTATAATGGGTCAAAAGTTAAGCAACTGGTGTCCAACTGTCTCTGTTGAATGATTGATTCTTAAATCTGGGCGTATTAAAGCTGGATCTTCAACTGTATGAGGAAAGCAGACAAGAACAAGGACAACAAGATGACTCTGAAGGAGCTGAAACACTTCCTCCGCCAGATGAACATCAAGGTGGATGACACGTACGCTGAAGTGCTGTTCGCAGTGAGTGGACAGCTTCTGTTGGTCAATGACTTACAAGGATGGTGTTATAGAAGCTGTACAGGCAGCTCTTAATGCAGTTCTGTCATGTTCCTGTATGTATATGGGTTGCATTTAAGGTTCTGCTATGTCTCAAAGCATTTTATTAGTCTGAGGAGGACCTCAATGTACTGTATCTCGTTAGTAAAGTACTGTTTTGTTAATGATCTTGTCCTGCAGAAATGTGACAAGTCTAACTCGGGCTCCCTGGAAGGTCCTGAGATCGAACACTTCTATAACCTGCTGATACACCGCGAGGAGATCGATGTGATCTATGGGAAGTACGCCACCACGGGGGAGCAGATGAGTGTCAAAGACCTGCTCAACTTCCTGCTGAACGAGCAGCGTGAGGTGGCCACCATGGAGGACGCTGTCGGACTCATAGAGAGATATGAGCTGGACGACTCAGGTGAGGAGAGATGCTCAGTTCACACAAACATAAACTCACTGAGTGTACAAAACATTAAGATCACCTGCTCTTTCCATGACAGACTGACCAGGTGAATCCAGGTGAAAGATATGACCCCTTATTGATGTCACTTGTTAAATCCACTCCAATCAGTGTAGATGAAGGGGAGGAGACAGGTTACAGAAGGATTTTTAAGCCTTGAGGCAATTGAGACATGGATTGTGTATGTGTGCCATTCACAGGGTGAATGGGAAAGACAAAAGTGCCTTTGAACGGGGTATGGTAGTAGGTGCCAGGCTCTGTCAAATGAGTTGTTGATCATTGCTAGGCAACCATTTTCAAGTCTAAGTCATTTTCAAAACTGTAACTCGGCCACTCAGGAACATTCACTGTCTACTTGGTAAGCAACTCCAGTGTAGATTTGGCCTTGTGTTTTAGGTTATTGTCCTGCTGAAAGGTGAATTCATCTCCCAGTGTCTGGTGGAAAGCAGACTGAACCAGGTTTTCCTCTAGGATTTTGCCTGTGCTTAGCGCCATTCAGTTTCTTTTTTATCCTGAAAAACTCCCTTAAAGATTACAAGCCATAACACCCATAACACAGTGGCGGTCAGTGCCATTTACGATCAGGCCGATTCTTTTTTTATGAGTGTGACGGATGATTTGGATGGAGTCAGGCATAAGAGGGTAAATCTCAGAGTAAATGGTTTATCCGGTAAGACAGCGGTACGGAGAAAACAAGGTAAATACGCCGCACTGGAGAAAACAAGGCACACAGGTGAATATCCTGGAGATACAAAATACAATATAGCTCCAGCGAGCTATAGTAACCTCCACAATAAACAATCACACACAAAGACAAGGGGGCAGAGGGAATACTTATACAGGTACTGATGAGGGGATATGAACCAGGTGTGTGTAATTGACAAGACAAGACAAATGGAATGATGAGATGAGGAGCGGCAGTGGCTAGAAGGCCGGTGACGACGAACGCCGAAGCCTGCCCGAACAAGGAGGGGAGGCAGCTTCGTAGGAAGTCGTGACAATGAGCGTGGCCTTATTTCTATTACAGCATGATGAATGACTGTCATTCATATTCCATTCACCCAGCTCAATGTAACATCGATAGGTTTAGGTTACTACATTATACTCAAATTTTCCCTATACCCATCATGAGGTTGCTACAACCTAGCCTATGAATTAAAGTTTACAACGTAGGTGCACAGGTTGAGATAATTATTTTAGTAATGAAGGTGACAGACATTGACCCATTCAATACCGCCTTCCACACTCTTGCCTGCATCTAGCTGATCTAGGGTGTAATCATTAGTCCAACTGTTGCAAACAAGAGTTTCTATTGGACAAATGGAGGTATGTTTATCCACGTTTCATTCCGTTTGCTTCCTTTTAAGAAACATTTTTCAACAGATTTAGTGTAATGAATTCATCCCTGATCACACGCAAACACAGTTGAGTTTTATAGCAGCCACATACAAACAGCATGATCACTTTTCTTGTTAATTCCATCTTGCATCTATGCGCTGTCTGTGACTAGACGAAAACACCTTTCCAAGCCAAACCTTCATACCATAACCGCAAACCACTACACACAGACTACATCGTTGTCACCATATTAGCTAACGTCATAATCAACATAGCTACTAGAACTAATGCGTTAGTAAACCTGCTACAATCATGCAGTACAGTGTACAGTCAGCAAGCAGTTTAGCAGTTACATCAGCGTGCCCCGGTGGCAATAAATTAATAAAAACAAAAGCTTACCTTGACTTGGAAAAGTTCCTGTGTTGGATAGCCATAGCCTGCTAGCTAACATGGCATCCCTCTCTGTTTGAGTAAGCTAAAAGTGAAGAAGAAGAATCTCATTGCAAAACAGTGTTTTAATCAATTATTTGGGGACGTGAATATATTTAGTATAGTTTTATCTAAAAATGATCACTTTTGTAATGTTTCACTTTTTTTTTCTTCTGAAATTCACTGAGGAGGATGGTCCTCCCCTTCCTCCACCGTTATCCTGGTCCTGAGGAGGATGGTCCTCCCCTTCCTCCACCGTTATCCTGGTCCTGTGTAGCTCAGTTGTTAGAGCATGGCGCTTGCAACGCCAAGGTTGTGGGTTCGATTCCCATGGGGGACCAGTATGACAAAAGTATGAAATGTATGCACTCACTAACTGTAAGTCGCTCTGGATAAGAGCATATGCTAAAATGACAAACAAATGAAATAAGATGATGGAGCCGCCACCAAGCATACCCATAATACACCTCCTCCTCTGAGGAGCCTCCACTGCCATAACATGATGCAGACACCACCATGCTATGTGTTCTATTGCATTTGCCCCAAACATAACACTTCCTATTCAGGACAAAGAGTGAATTGCTTTGCCAAATTTTTTTGCAGCATTACTTTAGCGCTTTGTTGCAAACAGGATGCATGTTTTTGAATATTTTTTATTCTGTACAAGCTTCCTTCTTTTCACTATGTCAATTAGGTTAATATTGTCGAGTAACCACAAAGTTGTTGATCCATCCTCAGTTTTCTCCTATCACAGCCATTAGACTCTGTAACTGTTTTAAAGTCACCATTGGCCTCATGGTGAAATCCCTGAGTGGTTTCCTTCCTCTCTGGCAACCTAGTTAGGAAGGACACCTGTATTTTTGTAGTGACTTGGTTTATTGATAGCACCATCCAAATTGCAATTAATAACTTCATCGTGCTCAAAGGGATATTCAATGTCTGCTTTTTTTTATTTTTACCCATCTACCAATAGGTGCCCTTTGCGAGGCATTGGAAAACCTCCCTGGTCTTTGTGGTTGAATCTGTGTTTAAATTCAGTGCTCGACTGTGGGACCTTACAGATAATTGTATGTGTGGGGTACAGAGATGAGGTAGTCATTCAAAAATCATGTTAAACACAATTATTGCACACAGAGTGAGTACATGCAACGTATTATGTGACTTGTTAAGCAACTTTTTACTCCTGAACTTATTTTGGCTTGCCATAACAAAGGTGTTGAATACTTATTGACTGAAGACATTTCAGCTTTTAATTATTAATAAATTAGTAAAATATTTGAAAACATAAATCCACTTTGACATTATGGGGTATTGCGTGTAGGCCAGTGACAAAACAATCTCAATTTAATCCATTTTAAATTCAGGCTGTAACACAACAAAATGTGTCAAGGGGTGTGAATACCTTCTGAAGGTAGTGTATATCTGAGAGACCTATTTCACAAGACCCAACCCCCTATCTCATTCTGTCCCCTGTCCCCCCGCCCAGCTAAGCAGAAGAATCACATGACCAAAGATGGCTTCCTGATGTACCTGCAGCAGCAGGAGGGGTCTATCTTCAACCCCGCCCACAAGGAGGTGTTCCAGGATATGAGCCAGCCAATCAACCACTACTTCATCAGCTCCTCCCACAACACCTACCTGATGGAAGACCAGCTCAAAGGCCCCAGCAGCACAGAGGCCTATATCAAGTAACCATGACAACCTTAAATCTAAACGAACCATACCTTACTACCTCTAATCTAAACTAAATATACATTACTACCTGTAATTTAAACTAACCGTAACTTACTACCTCTAATCTAAACTAACCATACCTTACTACCTCTAATCTAATCTAATCTAACCATACCTTACTACCTCTAATCTAATCTAACCATATCTTACTACCTCTAATCTAATCTAACCATACATTACTACCTCTAATCTAAACTAACCATACCTTACTACCTCTAATCTAATCTAACCATACATTACTACCTCTAATCTAATCTAACCATACCTTACTACCTCTAATCTAAACTAACCATACCTTACTACCTCTAATCTAATCTAACCATACATTACTACCTCTAATCTAAACTAACCATACCTTACTACCTCTAATCTAATCTAACCATACATTACTACCTCTAATCTAAACTAACCATACCTTACTACCTCTAATCTAATCTAACCATACCTTACTACCTCTAATCTAAACTAACCATACATTACTACCTCTAATCTAATCTAACCATACCTTACTACCTCTAATCTAATCTAATCTAAACTAACCATACCTTACTACCTCTAATCTAATCTAACCATACATTACTACCTCTAATCTAAACTAACCATACCTTACTACCTCTAATCTAATCTAACCATACCTTACTACCTCTAATCTAAACTAACCATACCTTACTACCTCTAATCTAAACTAACCATACATTACTACCTCTAATCTAATCTAACCATACCTTACTACCTCTAATCTAATCTAATCTAATCTAATCTAATCTAACCATACCTTACTACCTCTAATCTAAACTAACCATACATTACTACCTCTAATCTAATCTAAACTAACCATACATTACTACCTCTAATCTAATCTAATCTAATCTAATCTAATCTAATCTAATCTAATCTAATCTAATCTAATCTAATCTAACCATACCTTACTACCTCTAATCTAAACTAACCATACATTACTACCTCTAATCTAAACTAACCGTACCTTACTACCTCTAATCTAAACTAACCATACCTTACTACCTCTAATCTAATCTAACCATACCTTACTACCTCTAATCTAATCTAAACTAACCATACATTACTACCTCTAATCTAATCTAAACTAACCATACATTACTACCTCTAATCTAATCTAACCATACCTTACTACCTCTAATCTAATCTAACCATACCTTACTACCTCTAATCTAATCTAACCGTACCTTACTACCTCTAATCTAATCTAACCATACCTTACTACCTCTAATCTAAACTAACCATACCTTACTACCTCTAATCTAATCTAACCATACCTTACTACCTCTAATCTAATCTAACCATACCTTACTACCTCTAATCTAAACTAACCATACCTTACTACCTCTAATCTAATCTAACCATACCTTACTACCTCTAATCTAAACTAACCATACCTTACTACCTCTAATCTAATCTAACCATACCTTACTACCTCTAATCTAATCTAACCATACATTACTACCTCTAATCTAAACTAACCATACATTACTACCTCTAATCTAATCTAACCATACATTACTACCTCTAATCTAAACTAACCATACCTTACTACCTCTAATCTAATCTAACCATACATTACTACCTCTAATCTAAACTAACCATACATTACTACCTCTAATCTAATCTAACCATACATTACTACCTCTAATCTAATCTAACCATACCTTACTAACTCTAATCTAAACTAACCATACCTTACTAACTCTAATCTAAACTAACCATTCATTACTACCTCTAATCTAATCTAAACTAACCATACCTTACTACCTCTAATCTAAACTAACCATACCTTACTAACTCTAATCTAAACTAACCATTCATTACTACCTCTAATCTAATCTAAACTAACCATACATTACTACCTCTAATCTAATCTAAACTAACCATACATTACTACCTCTAATCTAATCTAAACTAACCATACCTTACTACCACTAATCTAATCTAAACGAACCATGCCTTACTACCTCTAATCTAATCTAAACTAACCATACCTTACTACCTCTAATCTAAACGAACCATACCTTACTACCTCTAATCTAATCTAACCATACATTACTACCTCTAATCTAATCTAACCATACCTTACTACCTCTAATCTAATCTAACCATACATTACTACCTCTAATCTAATCTAACCATACATTACTACCTCTAATCTAATCGAACCATACATTACTACCTCTAATCTAATCTAACCATACCTTACTACCTCTAATCTAAACTAACCATACCTTACTACCTCTAATCTAAACTAACCATACATTACTACCTCTAATCTAAACTAACCATACATTACTACCTCTTATCTAAACTAACCTTACTATGCAGCTGCACCGTGGCCTACACTGTAAACCCCAAGGTATTTTTAATTCAAATACTTCTAGTAAGCTAAACTCAAAGTAAATGAAAAGTCATTATTACTTTAAATTGTTAAATGGTACTGACTCAATTTTATGAGAAGTCACATCAACTCAATTTTTAAAAGTTATGAAACAAATTAACTTTTTCCCCAGCATGCTCTACTACAGGTAGATTTTTTGGAATTGTTTTTAATATCTGTGTTTTTGAATGTACATTGAGTGCAGTGGCGGTTGGTGCCGTTTAAGATGAGGGAGGATGATTCTTTTTTTTATGAGCATGGCCTTATTTCTATTACAGCATATTAGATGACTGTCATTCATATTCCATTCACCCAGCTCAATGTAACATTGATAGGTTTAGGCTACTACATAATACTTGAATATTCCCTGTACCCATTATGAGGTTGCTACATCCTTCCTATGAATGAAAGTTTACAACATAGAGAATTTTGAGTAATCAAGATGACAGACAGTGACACATTCAATACCGCCTTGCACACTCTTGCCATGGAGTAATCATTAGTCCACAAGTAGCAAAAGCTTACCTTGACTTGGAAGAGTTCCAGTGTTAAATAGCCATAGCCAGCTAGCTAACATGGCATCCCTCTCTGTTTGAGCAGGGTGTTTGAGTAGGCTAAACTAGCTAGCTGCATTCTCTAGCTAAGTGAAAGAAGAAAAATATATATACAGTGTATAGCTCTCTCTCTCTCTCTCTCTCTCTCTCTCTCTCTCTCTCTCTCTCTCTCTCTCTCTCTGTCTCTCTCTCTCTCTCTCTCTCTCTCTCTCTCTCTCTCTCTCTCTCTCTCTCTCTCTCTCTCTCTCTCTCTCTCTCTCTCTCTCTCTCTCTCTCTCTCTCTCTCTGTCTCTCTCTCTGTCTCTCTCTCTGTCTCTCTCTCTGTCTCTCTCTCTCTCTCTCTCTCTCTCTCTCAATTCAATTCAATTCAATTCAATTCAATTCAATTTCAATTTAAGGGCTTTATTGACATGGGAAACATATGTTAACATTGCTTCTCCTTAATTTTGGAAGAAATGAATTTGTTCAAAACTGTTCAACTATTGTCTTTCTATCTCTTTGAGTCAACTACTCACCACATGTTATGCACTGCAGTGCTAGCTAGGTGTAGCTTATGCTTTCAGTACTAGATTCATTCTCTGATCCTTTGATTGGGTGGACAACATGTCAGTTCTTGCTGCAAGAGCTCAGATAGGCTGGAGGACGCTGTCCTAATTACTATGTAAGTCTATGGAAGGGGGTGAGAACCATGAGCCTCCTAGGTTATGTATTAAAGTCAATGTACCCAGAGGAGGACAGAAGCTAGCTGTCCTCCGGCTACACCGTGGTGCTACCCTACAGAGTGCTGTTGAGGCTACTGTAGACGTTCATTGCAAAACAGTGTTTTAATCAATTATTTGGTGACGTGAATATATTTAGTATAGTTTTATCTAAAAAATGATTACTTTAATGTTTCACTATCTGTATTTTTATGAAATTCACTGATGAGGATGGTCCTCCCCTTCCTCCTCTGAGGAGCCTCCACTGATTGAGTGATTGATTGATTCATGTTAAACATACACAACGATAAAAAACATTACTTTAACTTATTTTTTAAAGAGTTTCTGATTTTTCAATCAACAAACAAAACACATTCCACCCTCACATGTGGCAAACATGAATAATATAATTACATAAAATATAAAACAAAACAAACAACACATTTGCAGCAGCACTATCTGTGATCGTGTTAGCTATTTCCAGCTTTAGCTGAGGCAATGAGCAAATCATTAGTTTTACAGCACCACAACATGTACGGAGCATTCGGAAAGTACTCAGACCCCTTCACTTTTTCTACATTTTGTTACGTTACAGCCTTATTCTAAAATTGATTAAATTGTTTTGTTTTTCTCATCAATCTACACATAATACCCCATAATGACAAAGCAAAAATAGTTTTTTTGATTTTTTTGCGAATTTATAAAACAAATTAAGTATTCAGACCCTTTACTCAGTACTTTGCTGAAGCACCTTTGGCAGTGATTACAGCCTCGAGTCTTCTTGAGTATGATGCTACAAGCTTGTATACACCTGTATTTGGGGAGTTACTCCCATTCTTCTCTGCAGATCCTCTCAAGCTCTGTCATGTTGGATGGGGAGCATTGCTGCACAGCTATTTTCAGGTCTCTCCAGAGATGTTCGATCGAGTTCAAGTCTGGGCTCTGGCTGGGCCACTCAAGGACATTCAGAGACTTGTCCCGAAGCCACTCCTGCGTTGTCTTGGCTGTGTGTTTAGGGTTGTTGTCCTGTTGGAAGGTGAACCTTTGCCCCAGTCTGAGGTCCTGAGTGCTCTGGAGCAGGTTTTCATCAAGGATCTCTCTGTACTTTGCTCCGTTCATCTTTGCCTCGATCCTGACTAGTCTCCCATTCCCTGCCACTGAAATACATCCCCACAGCATGATGCTTCCACCACCATGCTTCACTGTAGGGATAATATTGGTTTCATCAGACCAGAGAATCTTGTTTCTCATGGTCTGAGAGTCCTTTAGGTGACTTTTGGCAAACTCCAAGCGGGCTGTCATGTGCCTTTTACTTAGGAGTGGCTTCCGTCTGGCCACTCTACCATAAAGGTCTGATTGGTGGAGTGCTGCAGAGATGGTTGTCCTTCTGGAAGGTTCTCCTTTCTCCACAGAGGAACTCTGGAGCTCTGTCAGAGTGACCATCAGGTTCTTGGTCACCTCCCTGACCAAGGCCCTTCTCCCCCGATTGCTCAGTTTGGCCGGGCGGCCAGCTCTAGGAAGAGTCTTGGTGGTTCCAAACTTCTTTCGTTTAAGAATGATGGAGGCCACTGTGTTCTTGGGGACGTTCAATGCTGCAGACATTTTTTGGTACCCTTCCCCTGAAACTTTCCTGTCTCTGAGCTCTACGGACAATTCCTTCAACCTCATGGCTTGGTTCTTGCTCTGACATGCACTGTGAACTGTTGGACCTTATATAGACAGGTGTGTGTCTTTCCAAATCATGTCCAATCAATTGAATTTACCACAGGTGGACTCCAATCAAGTTGTAGAAACATCTCAAGGATGATCAATGGAAACAGGATGCACCTGAGCTCAATTTTGAGTTTCATAGCAAAGGGTCTGAATACTAATGTAAATAAGGTATTTCTGTTTTTTATTTGTAATACATTTGAAAAAATCTAAAAAAAGACCTGTTTTCGCTTTGTAATTATGGGGTATTGTGTGTAGATTGATGAGGAAAAGAAATGATATAGTCCATTTTAGAATAAGGCTGTAATGTAACAAAATGTGAATAAAGTCAAGGGGTCTGAATACTTTCTGAAGGCTCTGTATACACACACATTTCCCTAATCACCCCCATTCACACTGTCCAATTTGAAATACAGTGCATTCGGAAAGTATTCAGACCTCTTGACTTTTGCCACATTTTGTTAGGTTACAGCCTTATTCTAAAAGTTGTTAAATAGTTTTTTTTTCTTCTCCTCATCAGTCTACACACAAAACCTGATAATGTCTAGACAAAAATAGGTTTTTAGAAATGTTTGCAAATGTATAAAAATAAGCTTTACTCAGTACATTGTTAAAGCACCTTTGGCAGTGATTACAGCCTCAAGTCTTCTTGGGTATGACGCTGGGAAGAAATGCCAAGGTATTTCTTACAGTCCTTCCATGCTAGTAGGGTAATAGGGGCAATAAAAACCTAGGATCCTGCCATTTGCAAATCACAAAGGTTTTGGGTATGTTCCCCACTTCAATAAGGTTATTAATTGAGTCTTGTCTGTTTGTGATCCATGTTGAGGATTTGGGCAGACCAGCAGCACAGTAGGCAGGGAAGGAAGGGCAAGGCCAGCCTTAGATTCAGGTTTCCATAGAGAGGAGAACTTGATCCTAGGTTTTTATTGCCCCATATACACATATGGTGATGCTTTGGTTGGTTGTTTTGAAAAAAGAAACTGGGAGATAGCATGGGAGCATCTGAAATAAATAGTTACATCTAGGGAGGATGTTCATACGGGTAACATTGATTCTTCCGACTAAGCTAATTGGGAGGGAGATCCAGGTCCGGAGATCATTCTTGATTCGATCCAGCAGTGGGAGTTAATTTTCCTTGAAAAGGCCAATCAGATCTGGTGTTACAAAGATCCCAAGGTATTGACACCCCTGTGTCTTCCATTGGAACGGGCAGAGTGTCTTCATAGAGCTGGTGAGTGTAAGATTGAGAGGGCAAACAATGGATTTGATAACATGTATCTTCTTCCTGAAAACTTGCCGTACTGAGCAATTGTGTCTAAAATGGGAGGGAGGGATTTTTCAGGTTGGATATGTAGAGCAAGACATAATCCGCGTAGAGCGAAATCTTGCGCTGAAGGCCACCTGCAGAAACACCCATTACACTTGGATTGCTCCTTATCAAGGCTCCCGAGTGGCGCAGCGGTCTAAGGCATTGCATAGGGCGTCGTCCGGGTTGGGGGAGGGGAGGGCCGGGGGCTTTACAAGTAGATTAAGTAGTAGTAGTAGCCGTAGTAGTAGCCGTAGTAGTAGCCGTAGTAGTAGCCGTCATTGTAAATAAGAATTTGTTCTTAACTGACCCAACAAGTAGAGCAGGGGGACAGTGAGCGTCTTGTGCCACATCCCGAAGGGAATCTGTCAGAGTTCAGACCATTAGTATACACCATGGTATTTGGATGAGAATATAGTGACTTGATCCATTTAATAAAGTTTGGGCCCATATTGAACTTTTCTAAGACTGAGAACAGAAAGCTCCACTCCATCCTGTCAAACGCCTTCTCAGCATCCAGTGAAGCCAGCAGGACAGAAAGCTCCACTCCATCCTGTCAAACGCCTTCTCAGCATCCAGTGAAGCCAGCAGGACAGAAAGCTCCACTCCATCCTGTCAAACGCCTTCTCAGCATCCAGTGAAGCCAGCAGGACAGAAAGCTCCACTCCATCCTGTCAAACGCCTTCTCAGCATCCAGTGAAGCCAGCAGGACAGAAAGCTCCACTCCATCCTGTCAAACGCCTTCTCAGCATCCAGTGAAGCCAGCAGGACAGAAAGCTCCACTCCATCCTGTCAAACGCCTTCTCAGCATCCAGTGAAGCCAGCAGGACAGAAAGCTCCACTCCATCCTGTCAAACGCCTTCTCAGCATCCAGTGAAGCCAGCAGGACAGAAAGCTCCACTCCATCCTGTCAAACGCCTTCTCAGCATCCAGTGAAGCCAGCAGGACAGAAAGCTCCACTCCATCCTGTCAAACGCCTTCTCAGCATCCAGTGAAGCCAGCAGGACAGAAAGCTCCACTCCATCCTGTCAAACGCCTTCTCAGCATCCAGTGAAACCAGCAGGACAGAAAGCTCCACTCCATCCTGTCGAACGCCTTCTCAGCATCCAGTGAAGCCAGCAGGACAGAAAGCTCCACTCCATCCTGTCGAACGCCTTCTCAGCATCCAGTGAAGCCAGCAGCAGGACAGAAAGCTCCACTCCATCCTGTCGAACGCCTTCTCAGCATCCAGTGAAGCCAGCAGGACAGAAAGCTCCACTCCAACAGGACAAGGGTCTTCTGTGTGTTTACTTGATCTATAATATCAAAAAGACGGTGAATGTTATCAGAAGAGTACCTGTCTCTAATAAATCCAGTTTGGTCCTCTTTTATTATTTTGGGTAGAAGAGTGTTTAGTCTTTTGGTGAGACATTTTGTAATTATTTTGTAGTGGAACTCCAACAAGCTTATGGGCCGGTAGGACGAGCAGGAGAGAGGGTCCTTGTCTTTCTGAGCAACACTGTAATGCGGGCTGTGTACATAGAGTCTGGGAGAGCTCCGTGTTAGCAAAAATCATCTAGCATTGGCATGAAAATGGGGCTAAGCTGCGGCAAAAAAGCTTTGTAGAACTCTCTGGGAAATCCGTCTGGGCCTGGAGACTTGTTAGGTGGCATGGAGATAATTGCCTCTAGGACCTCCTCAGGAGCAAAGGGGGAGTTGAGATCTTCTTGGTCGGTCTCTAATAGTTTTCGTAGCAAGATATCCCCTAGGAAGGAATGGAGTTCTACATCTGTATGTTTTCTCTCAGAAGTATAAAAATCATGAAAATGTTAATGTATCTTATTTGGATCACATGTGACCTCGTCATCTGCTGTTCGGACGGGCATGATTGTACTCTCTGATTGCTCTTTTCTTAATGGGTAAGCAAGACAATCTGCCTATTGCTATACTCATGGTATTTCTGTTTAGTAAAGAAAACACTTTTTTTATCACCCGAGTATAGCCCAAGTTTAGTTTGGCTTTGGCTGCTTTAAGTTGCCTCCAGGTGTCGCTGTCTGGGGATTGTTTATGTTCTTTTTCGCAGCGTTCCAGCTCCCTCTCAAGATCTAACCTGTGTGCTTCCATTGCTTTTTTCTTAGAGGAAGCATATGCAATTAGATAACCTCTCAGAGGGGCTTTGGCAGCATCCCACATTGTGGCCGGAGAAACATCAGAGTCTTTGTTGTCTTGTGTGTAGTTGTCTTTCCATGTTTTTTGTTTTTGTTTTTTTTAACCTTTATTTAACCAGGTAAGCCAGTTGAGAACAAGTTCTCATTTACAACTGCGACCTGGCCAAGATAAAGCAAAGCAGTAAGATAAAAACAACAACACAGAGTTACATATGGGGTAAAAAAACATAAAGTCAAAAAATACAACAGAAAATATATATACAATGTGTGCAAATGTAGCAAGTTATGGAGGTAAGGCAATAAATAGGCTATAGTGCAAAATAATTACAATTAGTATTAACACTGGAATGATAGATGTGCAAGAGATTATGTGCAAATAGAGATACTGGGGTGCAAAAAAGCAAAATAAATAACAATATAGGGATGAGGTAGTTGGGTGGGCTAATTTCAGATGGGCTGTGTACAGGTGCAGTGATCGGTAAGGTGCTCTGACAACTGATGCTTAAAGTTAGTGAGGGAGATAAGAGTCTCCAGCTTCAGAGATTTTTGCAATTCGTTCCAGTCATTGGCAGCAGAGAACTGGAAGGAATGGCGGCCAAAGGAGGTGTTGGCTTTGGGAATGACCAGTGAGATATACCTGCTGGAGCGCAGACTACGGGTGGGTGCTGCTATGGTGACCAATGAGCTAAGATAAGGCGGGGATTTGCCTAGCAGTGATTTATAGATGGCCTGGGTTTGACGACGAACATGTAGTGAGGACCAGCCAACAAGAGCGTACAGGTCACAGTGGCGGGTAGTGTATGGGGCTTTGGAGACAAAACGGATGGCACTGTGATAGACTACATCCAATTTGCTGAGTAGAGTGTTGGAGGCTATTTTGTAAATGACATCGCCAAAGTCAAGGATCGGTAGGATAGTCAGTTTTACGAGGGCATGTTTGGCAGCATGAGTGAAGGAGGCTTTGTTGCGAAATAGGAAGCCGATTCTAGATTTAACTTTGGATTGGAGATTCTTAATGTGAGTCTGGAAGGAGAGTTTACAGTCTAACCAGACACCTAGGTATTTGTAGTTGTCCACATACTCTAGGTCAGACCCGTCGAGAGTGGTGATTCTAGTCGGGTGGGCGGGTGCCAGCAGCGTTCGATTGAAGAGCATGCATTTAGTTTTACTAGTGTTTAAGAGCAGTTGGAGGCTACTGAAGGAGTGTTGTATGGCATTGAAGCTCGTTTGGAGGTTTGTTAACACAGTGTCCAATGAAGGGCCAGATGTATACAAAATGGTGTCGTCTGCGTAGAGGTGGATCTGAGAGTCACCAGCAGCAAGAGCGACATCATTGATATACACAGAGAAAAGAGTCGGCCCAAGAATTGAACCCTGTGGCACCCCCATAGAGACTGCCATAGGTCCAGACAACAGGCCCTCCGATTTGACACACTGAACTCTATCTGAGAAGTAGTTGGTGAACCAGGCGAGGCAGTCATTTGAGAAACCAAGGCTATTTAGTCTGCCAATAAGAATGCGGTGGTTGACAGAGTCGAAAGCCTTGGCCAGGTCGATGAAGACGGCTGCACAGTACTGTCTATTATCGATCGCGGTTATAATATCGTTTAGGAACTTGAGCGTGGCTGAAGTGCACCCATGACCAGCTCGGAAACCGGATTGCATAGCGGAGAAGGTATGGTGGGATTCGAAATGGTCGGTGATCTGTTTGTTAACTTGGCTTTCAAATACTTTCGACAGGCAGGGCAGGATGGATATAGGTCTGTAACAGTTTGGATCTAGAGTGTCACCCCCTTTGAAGAGGGGGGATGACCGTGGCAGCTTTCCAATCTCTGGGGATCTCAGACGTTACGAAAGAGAGGTTGAACAGACTAGTAATAGGGGTTGCGACAATTTCGCGGCTAGTTTTAGAAAGAAAGGGTCCAGATTGTCTAGCCCAGCTGATTTGTAGGGGTCCAGATTTTGCAGCTCTTTCAGAACATCAGCTGTCTGAATTTGTGTGAAGGAGAAGCGGGGGGGCATGGGCAAGTTGCAGCAGAGGGTGCAGAGTTGGTGGTCGGGGTAGTGGTAGCCAGGTGGAAAGCATGGCCAGCCGTAGCAAAATGCTTGTTGAAATTCTCGATTATTGTAGATTTATCGGTGGTCATAGTGTTTCCTAGCCTCAGTGCAGTGGGCTGCTGGGAGGAAGTGCTCTTATTCTCCATGGACTTTACAGTGTCCCAAAACTTTTTGGAGTTAGTGCTACAGGATGCAAATTTCTGTTTCAAAAAGTTAGCCTTTGCTTTCCTAACTGCTTGTGTATATTGGTTCCTAACTTCCCTGAAAAGTTGCATATCGATGCTAATGCAGCATGCCACAGGATGTTTTTGTGCAAGTCAAGGGCAGGCAAGTCTGAGGAGAACCAGGGGCTATATCTGTTCTTAGTTCTGCATTTTTTGAATGGGGCATGCTTATTTAAGATTGAGAGGAAATTACTTTTAAAGAACAACCAAGCATCCTTTACTGACGGAATGAGATCTATATCCATCCAGGATACCTGGGCCAGGTCAATTAGGAAGGCCTGCTCGCTAAAGTGTTTTAGGGAGCGTTTGACAGTGATGAGGGGTGGTCGTTTGACCGCGGACCCGTTACGGACGCAGGCAATAAGGCAGTGATCGCTGAGATCCTGGTTGAAGACAGCGGAGGTGTATTTAGAGGGTAAGTTAGTCAGGATGATATCTATGAGGGTACCCATGTTTACAGATTTAGGGTTGTACCTGGTAGGTTTGTTGATAATTTGCGTGAGATTGAGGGCATCTAGTTTGGATTGTAGGATGGCCGGGTATTAAGCATATCCCAATTTAGGTCACCAAGCAGTACGAACTCTGAGGATAAATGGGGGCAATCAATTCACATATGGTGTCCAGGGCACAGCTGGGGGCTGAGGGGGTCTGTAGCAAGCGGCAACAGTGAGAGACTTATTTCTGGAAAGGTGGATTTTTAGAAGTAGAAGCTCAAACTGTTTGGGCACAGACCTGGATAGTATGATAGAGCTCTGCAGGCTATCTCTACAGTAGATTGCAACTCCACCCCCTTTGGCAGTTCTATCTAGACGGAAAATGTTATAGTTGGGGATGGAAATTTCAGAATTTTTGGTGGCCTTCCAATGTTTGGTGTAGTAACCAATGTATGGAATGCTTCGTTTGATAACATGGAGGTGTTGGATTTTCCAGCTCTTTGACCTCGGGATGTACTTACAGAGGTCAAAGCGGAGGCGGACAAAGGTGGGATCTGCTATGGGTCCGATTGTACAAGAGGCAGAATTTATGAAAATCATTGGGAATAAAATGTAATCTATATGAGAGTAGGTGCTATGGACATTGGAGTGGTATGTACAGTTGAAGTCGGAAGTTTCCATACACCTTTATTTAGGATCACCACTTTGTTTACATACACCTTAGCCAAATACATTTAAACTCAGTTTTTCACAATTCCTGACATTTAATCCTAGTACAAATTCCCTGTCTTAGGTCAGTTAGGATCACCACTTTATTTTAAGAATGTGAAATGTCAGAATAATAGTAGAGAGAATGATTTATTTCAGCTTTTATTTATTTCATCACATTCCCAGTGGGTCGGAAGTTTACATACACTCAATTAGTATTTGGTAGCATTGCCTTTAAATTGTTTAACTTGGGTCAAACGTTTCGGGTAGCCTTCCACAAGCTTCCCACAATAAGTTGGGTGAGTTTTGGCCCATTCCTCCTGACAGAGCTGGTGTAACGGAGTCAGGTTTGCAGGCCTCCTTGCTCGCACACGCTTTTTAATTCTGCCCACAAATTTTCTATAGGATTGAGGTCAGGGCTTTGTGATGGCCACTCCAATACCTTGACTTTGTTGACTTGGTTGTCCTTAAGCCATTTTGCCACAGCTTTGGAAGTATGCTTGGGGTCATTGTCCATTTGGAAGACCCATTTGCGACCAAGCTTGAACTTCCTGACTGATGTCTTGAGATGTTGCTTTAATATATCCACATGCCATTTATTTTGTGAAGTGCACCAGTCCCTCCTGCAGCAAAGCACCCCCACAGCATGATGCTGCCACCCCTGTGCTTCAAAGTTGGGATGGTGTACTTCGGCTTGCAAGCATCCCCCTTTTTTCTCCAAACATAACGATGGTCATTATGGCCAAACAGTTATATTTTTGTTTAATCAGAAAAGAGGACATTTCTTCAAAAAGTACTATCTTTGTCCCCATGTGCAGTTACAAACTGTAGTCTGGCTTTTTTATGGCGGTTTTGGAGCAGTGGTTTCTTCCTTGCTGAGCGGCCTTTCAGGTTATGTCGATATAGGACTCGTTTTACTGTGGATATAGATACTTTTGTACCTGTTTCCTCCAGCATCTTCACAAGTTTCTTTGCTGTTGTTCTGGGAGTGATTTGCACTTTTCGCACCAAAGTACGTTCATCTCTAAGAGACAGAACGTGTCTCCTTCCTGAGCGGTATGATGGCTGCGTGGTCGCATGGTGTTTATACTTGCATACTATTGTTTGTACAGATGAACGTGGTACCTTCAGGCGTTTGGAAATTGCTCCCAAGGATGAACCAGACTTGTGGAGGTCTACCATTTTTTTTCTGAGGTCTTGGCTGATTTCTTTTGATTTTCCCATGATGTCAAGCAAAGAGACACTGAGTTTGAAGGTAGGCCTTGAAATACATCCACAGGTACACCTCCAATTGACTCAAAGTATGTAAATTAGCCTATCAGAAGTTTCTAAAGCCATGACATCATTTTCTGGAATTTTCCAAGCTGTTTAAAGGCACAGTAAATTTAGTGTATGTAAAATTCTGACCCACTGGAATTGTGATAAAGTGAATCATAAGTTAAATAATGTGTCTGTAAACAATTGTTGGAAAAATTACTTGTGTCATGCACAAAGTAGATGTCCTAACCGACTTGCCAAAACTATAGTTTGTTAACAAGAAATGTGTGGAGTGGTTGAAAAACAAGTTTTAATGACTCCAACCTAAGTGTATTTAAACTTCCGACTTCAACTGTATAGTCCATAGATGAGCTATTAGTCTCTCTCCAGGTATCTATCAGTCCCATCTCTTTAGTAAGAGAGTTCAACATCTTTGCCGATCGAGGGTTTGTGGTGGGGACTTGAGACGATTTGTCCAGAGTTGAGTTGAGGGTACAGTTAAAATCTCCAGCCAGCACTCCAAAGGAAACACAATGCTCATTGAACAGGGTTATCATTTTCAACATGAAAACAGGACTATCTGTGTTGGGGGCATTTATATTTAAGATAGTAATTGGTTGCCCATACAGTGACCCAGTCAGATACTGCATGTCTTTGTCAATTATGAATGTAACAAGCTTATGGATAGGTATAGCTGTGCCTCTACTGTTTGATTTGAAAGATGAGAAATACACCTGTCCCACCCGAGCTCTGCGGAGTTTAGCGTGTTCAGCATCACAGAGGTGTGTCTTTTGTATTAGCGCAACGTATGCTTTTTCCTTTTTGAGAGCACATAGTATATTTTTCAGTAGAGTTAAGGTACTAGTCAATGTCATTGTACAGTAATGGAACTCTAGTCATCTCTGGTGCAGTGGTGTAAAGTACTTAAGTAAAAATACTTGAAGTACTACTTAAGTAGTTTTTTGGGCTATCTGTACTTTACTTTACTATTTATATTTTTGTCAACTTTTATTTTACTTCACTACATTCCTAAAGAAAATAATGTGCTTTTTACTCCATACATTTTCCCTGACACCCAAAAATACTCATTACATTTTGACAGGAAAATGGTCCAATTCATGCACTTATCAAGAGAACATCCCTGGTCATCCCTAATGCCTCTGATCTGGCGGACTCACTAAACACACATGCTTCGTTAGTAAATTATGTCTGAGTGTTGGAGTGTGCCCCTGACTATCCGCCAATAAAAATAAAATAAAAATAATAATATAAGGAATTTGAAATTATTTATACTTTTACTTTTACTTTTGATACTTAAGTATATTTTAGCAATTGCATTTATTGCATTTATTCTGGCGCCCCCTATTTTCCAGGTCCTCTGTTTTCTTTTCCAGATGCTCTATTTTCTTTTTAGCAGATGCTATTGTTTCCATGGCGTCTGCCAGGGAGCTTTCCATGGAGAGGATTCGCCCCTCTGCCTCATCCAGGCGCCCTGCGTTGATGGTTATCTTGTTGTTGGGATCTCAGCTCAGAAAGGATGTCTTCTACAGAGGACGAGGTTGGCAATTGTTGGGCCTCGGGAAGGGACGGGTCCTCATGCTCCTGGCTAGTGGCTTTTTCCGAGGCTATTACTCGTTTTGACTAAAGCAAATGGGGTTTAACTAGAAGTGGAGGTAAGATTAAGAATTGGAAATTACTCAGTTCATTTGGCCATCTCGTTCAAGGGTCACGTGATCCCATAACATACGTTTTTCTGAACTAATCCAATCGTTTAGTTAGGTTGTTCCAGTATAAACGCCTTTGGTAGTCTCCCCTCACTGTTCCTGACCTGGCATTCATTATGAATGTATCCTAACTCTGGCTGGATACCAATAGGAATTACACATCATTTTGCAAGCCAGCATAATGTGACTTGCAGGTAGGGTTGCAAAATTCTGGTAAACTTCCCAGGTTTTCCAGAAATCTCAGTTGGAAGATTCCTGGAAATCTTTCAAACAGGATCTTTTGAAAGTCTGGGAATTTTGGGAAAGTTACCGGAATTTTGCAACCCTACTCACAGGCCTGATGTGGCCTGATGTGGCCTGATGTGGCCTGATGTGGCCTGATGTGGCCTGATGTGGCCAGGGTTGCAAAGGGAGTGTATATTACTCTAAACGTTTGAATTTTACCAGTAAACTACCAGAATGTTTGTATGTTCAAGGATTTTATGTAATTTATCACAAGACATTTAGTGGCCCTTTTGGGTACTTCAGATTATTACATGTGTCTGGAGGCGTGGCTTACTGGAGGCGTTACTCAAAATGTTCAAGTTGATACAACTCAAATCTGGACCCCTACAGGGTGACAGCGTCTCTATCGGTTTGAGTAACTGTAGTCCGATATATTAAGTGCAACAGGTTTCCTCATACGTTTTGAGTAATGACAGCACATTGGGGTTTACAGTGTACCTTAAATAATACATACATATTACAACATATTGCATACAACAGTACATAAACATATTACTGAATACAACCTCTAGTCTCTTACACAAAAGTACAGAGGTTTACATGAAGTTAACATGCCTTTGTTACAGTGTCTATGTAGTTACACATTGCTTATATCAAGAAAACATTCATTTTTACCATACAACTCATCTATGCAGTTGTAAAATTATAAGAGAGGGCTTATCAAAGGGCAGTTTAAGAGAGGGCTTATCAAAAGGCAGTTTAAGAGAGGGCTTATCAAAGGGCAGTTTAAGAGAGGGCTTATCAAAAGGCAGTTTAAGAGAGGGCTTATCAAAAGGCAGTTTAAGAGAGGGCTTATCAAAGGGCAGTTTAAGAGAGGGCTTATCAAAGGGCAGTATAAGAGAGGGCTTATCAAAGGGCAGTTTAAGAGAGGGCTTATCAAAAGGGCAGTATAAGAGAGGGCTTATCAAAGGGCAGTTTAAGAGAGGGCTTATCAAAGGGCAGTTTAAGAGAGGGCTTATCAAAGGGCAGTTTAAGAGAGGGCTTATCAAAGGGAAGTTTAAGAGAGGGCTTATCAAAGGGCAGTTTAAGAGAGGGCTTATCAAAGGGCAGTATAAGAGAGTACTTATCAAAAGGGCAGTATAAGAGAGGGCTTATCAAAGGGCAGTATAAGAGAGGGCTTATCAAAAGGGCAGTATAAGAGAGGGCTTATCAAAAGGGCAGTATAAGAGAGGGCTTATCAAAGGGCAGTTTAAGAGAGGGCTTATCAAAGGGCAGTTTAAGAGAGGGCTTATCAAAGGGCAGTTTAAGAGAGGGCTTATCAAAGGGAAGTTTAAGAGAGGGCTTATCAAAGGGCAGTTTAAGAGAGGGCTTATCAAAGGGCAGTATAAGAGAGTACTTATCAAAAGGGCAGTATAAGAGAGGGCTTATCAAAGGGCAGTATAAGAGAGGGCTTATCAAAAGGGCAGTATAAGAGAGGGCTTATCAAAGGGCAGTTTAAGAGAGGGCTTATCAAAGGGCAGTTTAAGAGAGGGCTTATCAAAGGGCAGTTTAAGAGAGGGCTTATCAAAGGGCAGTTTAAGAGAGGGCTTATCAAAGGGCAGTTTAAGAGAGGGCTTATCAAAAGGCAGTTTAAGAGAGGGCTTATCAAAGGGCAGTTTAAGAGAGGGCTTATCAAAGGGCAGTATAAGACAGGGCTTATCAAAGGGCAGTATAAGAGAGGGCTTATCAAAGGGCAGTTTAAGAGAGGGCTTATCAAAAGGGCAGTATAAGAGAGGGCTTATCAAAGGGCAGTTTAAGAGAGGGCTTATCAAAGGGCAGTTTAAGAGAGGGCTTATCAAAGGGCAGTTTAAGAGAGGGCTTATCAAAGGGCAGTTTAAGAGAGGGCTTATCAAAGGGCAGTTTAAGAGAGGGCTTTATCAAAAGGCCTTCGACTATTGTTCTATGTCAGTATGACTATGAAAATGTATTGATACAGTTCTAGTAGGACATATATACTAGATATAGTACTAGATACAGATACAGTACTAGATACAGTAGATATAGTACAAGATATAGTAGATATAGTACTAGATACAGATACAGTACAAGATATAGTAGATATAGTAGTAGATATTATAGATATAGTACTAGATATAATAGATATAGTACTAGATACAGATACAGATACAGTACTAGATACAGTAGATATATCACTAGATACAGATATAGTACTAGATATAATAGATATAGTACTAGATATAATAGATAAAGTACTAGATACAGTACTAGATATAATAGATGTAGTACTAGATACAGTAGATATATCACTAGATACAGATATATATCACTAGATACAGATATAGTACTAGATATAATATATATTGTACTAGATACAGTACTAGATATAATAGATGTAGTACTAGATACAGTAGATATATCACTAGATACAGATATAGTACTAGATATTATAATTATTGTACTAGATACAGTTCTAGATATAATAGATAGTACTAGATAGAGTACTAGATATAATAAATATAGTACTAAATACAGTACTAGATATAATATACATTTTACTACATACAGTACTAGATATGGTAGATGTAGTACAAGATACAATACTAGATATAATATATATATATATATATATATATATTACTAGATACAGTACTAGATATAATAGATATAGTACTACATACAGTACTAGATATAATAGATATAGTACTAGATATAGTAGATGTAGTACTAGATACAGTACTAGGTATTATAAATATTGTACTAGATACAGTTCTAAATAATAATATATATAGTGCTAGTTACAGTACTATATATAGTAGATATTGTAGTATATACAGTACTAGATATAGTAGATGTAGTACTAGATACAGTACTAGATATAATAGATATTGTACTAGATACAGTTCTAGATATAATAGATATTGTACTAGATACAGTAGTAGATATAGTAGATATAGTACTAGATACAGTACTAGATATAATAGATATAGTACTAGATACAGTACTATATATAATAGATATAGTACTAGATACAGTACTAGATATAATAGATATAGTACTAGATACAGTACTATATATAATAGATATAGTACTAGATACAGTACTAGATATAGTAGTAGTACTCTATGTGTGTGTTGATTGTGTTGTGATCCTTAGGGCCCTCATGAAGAGTTGTCGTTGTGTGGAGTTAGACTGTTGGGACGGGGCCCAGGGTGAGCCAGTCATCTACCATGGCCACACCCTCACCTCCAAGGTCCTGTTTAAAGACGTCATCAAGGCCATCAAGGAGTATGCCTTCAAGGTAACCCTGACCCCTAACCCTAACCCTAACCCTAACCCCTGACCCTAACCCTAACCCTAACCCATCAAGGAGTATGCCTTCAAGGTAACCCTAACCCTGACCCCTGACCCTAACCCTAACCCCTGACCCCTGACCACTGACCCCTGACCCTGACCCTAACCCCTGACCCTGACCCTAACCCCTGACCCTGACCCTAACCCCTGACCCTAACCCTAACCCTAACCTCTGACCCTAACCCTAACCCCTAACCCCTGACCCTAACCCTAACCCCTGACCCTAACCCTAACCCCTGACCCTAACCCTAACCCCTAACCCTAACCCCTAACCCCTGACCACTGACCACTGACCACTGACCCTAACCCTAACCCTAACCCCTGACCCTAACCCTAACCCTAACCTCTGACCCTAACCCTAACCCATCAAGGAGTATGCCTTCAAGGTAACCCTAACCCTGGTGCTAACCCTAACCCTAACCCATCAAGGAGTATGCCTTCAAAGTCAGTCTAACCCCTAACCCCTAACCCATGACCTCTAACCCTAACCCTAACCCCTGACCCTAACCCATTAAGGAGTATGCCGTCAAGGTCAGTCTAACCCTGACCCTAACCTTAACCCCTAACCCAGACCCTAACCCTTCAAGGAGTATGCCTTCAAAGTCAGTCTAACCCCTAACCCCTAACCCCTAACCCAGACCCTAACCCTTCAAGGAGTACGCCTTCAAGGTGAAGTTTCACCATAAAGTCAAACCAGCCCTGTGATCACCAGTAGAGATGAACATGACTGGTAATGATGTGTTGTTGTCCTCCTGTCCCCCAGAGATGGACATGACTGGTAATGATGTGTTGTTGTCCTCCTGTCCCCCAGAGATGGACATGACTGGTAATGATGTGTTGTTGTCCTCCTGTCCCCCAGAGATGGACATGACTGGTAATGATGTGTTGTTGTCCTCCTGTCCCCCAGAGATGAACATGACTGGTAATGATGTGTTGTTGTCCTCCTGTCCCCCAGAGATGGACATGACTGGTAATGATGTGTTGTTGTCCTCCTGTCCCCCAGACATCAGAATACCCAGTGATCCTGTCCCTGGAGAACCACTGCACCCTGGAGCAGCAGAAGCTGATGGCCCAGCACATGAGGTCCATCCTGGGCAGCGCCCTGCTCACCTCCCCCCTGGAGCACCAGATGCCCACTGCCTTCCCCTCACCGCAGGTCAAAGACTAGCAGATAATCAATCCACCCATACATCCATCAATTCATCCACCCAACCACCCATCCATCCATCCACCCATCCATCCATCCATCCACCCATCCATCAATTCACCCACCCACCCACCCATCCATCCATCCATCCATCCATCTAATCTTGTTTGTTTTTCACCCCTCTGTGGTTAAAGCCTGGAGCTCCATACCCAGTACTTTAAATATGAAAGCTAAGAGGCAGCCTGAATAAGTTGTGGATGTTAGACAGATGGAAGTTTTTAAGTCCGTACTGAGTGTGTTAAGGAAGAACACCAACATCAAATCAAATCAAATTTTATTTGTCACATACAAGTGCTTAGCAGATGTTATTGCGGGTGTAGCGAAATGCTTGTGCTTCTAGCTCCGACAGTGCTAGAAGCACAAACCTACTTTGACTGAGTGGGATAGGATTGGGGTGTTACCAGAAGGAATGTGATTTCCCTGCTAACAGTATCTGGTTGTTAGAGCCTGTCTCTCTATGAGGCTAACAGTATCTGGTTGTTAGAGCCTGTCTGTCTATGAGGCTAACAGTATCTGGTTGTTAGAGCCTGTCTGTCTATGAGGCTAACAGTATCTGGTTGTTAGAGCCTGTCTGTCTATGAGGCTAACAGTATCTGGTTGTTAGAGCCTGTCTGTCTATGAGGCTAACAGTATCTGGTTGTTAGAGCCTGTCTGTCTATGAGGCTAACAGTATCTGTCTGTTAGAACCTGTCTGTCTCTGAGGCTAACAGTATCTGGTTGTTAGAACCTGTCTGTCTATGAGGCTAACAGTATCTGTCTATTAGTGCCTGTCTGTCTATGAGGCTAACAGTATCTGGTTGTTAGAACCTGTCTGTCTATGAGGCTAACAGTTTCTGTCATCACATGGTAGGATTAAAAGTAAGAAAAACTGTTGAAAAGTGATGGAATTTCCCTTTAACAGCGGTAATGATTTGTTTTCTCCTCACAGAGAAAGTTGCTGGAGAAAACTAAGTTAATCTCTCTCTCTTCCTTCCTCTCTCTCTCTCTCTCTCTCTCTCTCTCTCTCTCTCTCTCTCTCTCTCTCTCTCTCTCTCTCTCTCTCTCTCTCTCTCTCTCTCTCTCTCTCTCTCTCTCTCTCTCTCTCTCTCTCTCTCTCTCTCTCTCTCTCTCTCTCTCTCTCTGTCTCTCTCTCTGTCTCTCTCTCTCTTCCTTCTCTCTCTCTCTCTCTCTCTCTCTCTCTCTCTCTCTCTCTCTCTCTCTCTCTCTCTCTCTCTCTCTCTCTCTCTCTCTCTCTCTCTCTCTCTCTCTCTCTCAATTCAATTTATTTTTCAATTTAAGGGCTTTATTGGCATGGGAAACATATGTTTCATTGCCAAATCAAGTGAAATAGATAATAAACAAAAGTGAAATAAATAATACAAATGAACAGTAAACATTACTCACAAAAGTTCGAAAGGAATAGAGACATTTAAAATGTCATATTATGTCTATATACAGTGTTGTAACAATGTGCAAATAGTTAAAGTACAAATGGGAAAATAAATAAACATAAATATGTGTTGTATTTACAATGGTGTTTGTTCTTCACCCCTTGCCCTTTTCTTGTGGCAACAGGTCACAAATCTTGCTGCTGTGATGGCACACTGTGGTATTTCACCCAGTAGATAAGGGATTTTATCAAAATTGGATTTGCTTTTGAATTCTTTGTGGGTCTGTGTAATCTGAGGGAAATATGTGTCTCTAATATGGTCATACATTTGGCAGGATGTTAGGAAGTGCAGCTCAGTTTCCACCTCATTTTGTGGGCAGTGTGCACATAGCCTGTCTTCTGTTGAGAGCCAGGTCTCTCTCTCTCTCTCTCTCTCTCTCTCTCTCTCTCTCTCTCTCTCTCTCTCTCTCTCTCTCTCTCTCTCTCTCTCTCTCTCTCTCTCTCTCTCTCTCTCTCTCTCTCTCTCTCTCTCTCTCTGTGTCTCTCTCTCTCTCCCTCTCTCTCTCTCTCTCTCTCTCTCTCTCTCTCTCTCTCTCCTTGGAGAATAGCAGTGCAGATAACCCTAGGGGTTAGGCGAGTCCAGGCGACAGTATTAAAACACAAAGAGAGCTGAGACAATAGTCTGGAATCATCTTTTAGTGATGTCCCACAGCCCCATTTAGACAGTGTTGTCCATGTATAGCATGGGATGGCTGTGGTATTGTGGAAAGGGGAATTTACACTTTGCATAAAAGGTTTCTCTCACCTCTTATTGGCTGTTGATGGGGTTCCACTGGTAATCTTTGTAAAAAACAACAACAAAAACAAGGTGTCCTGGTATTTGGTTTGTATTTGCATTGACAATGATCATTAGAATATCTATAATAGATGCATCTCCATCAACACAATGTGTATCTGTCTGTCTCTGTGTAGGAGCTGAAGGGTCGGTTCATCATCAAGGGTAAACGTCTGAACAAGCTGGATGCCGTCTTCAGCAGCATCAGTCCTGGAGTAGAGAACGACAGCGTCTCAGAGGAGGACGAGGCTGCAGAGATCAAGGACTCCAAGATAGACTCCAGTGGACAGAAGGCCAAACCCAAGGTATGGTAACACACTGCTGTGGTAGTTAAAGACATGGAGTCCCAAATGGCACCCTATTCCCTATATAGTGCACTACGTTAGACCAGAGAATGGCACCCTATTCCCTATATAGTGCACTACTTTAGACCAGAGAATGGTACCCTATTCCCTATATAGTGCACTACTTTAGACCAGAGAATGGTACCCTATTCCCTATATAGTGCACTACTTTAGACCAGAGAATGGCACCCTATTCCCTATATAGTGCACTACCAGGGCCCATAGGACTTTGGTCAAAAGTAGTGCAGTATAATAATACATGGGACTTGTATAGCACTTTTCAAGGACCCAAAGTCGCTTTACAATTATAAAAACAATTATATAAAAACAACAAAACAGGGCTCAAATCAAAACATCAGACTAAACAAGACATGAATAAAGAGAGGGGAGGGCTCAAAGAAGAGAGTGTGATGTATCAGTGTATGTGGAGGGAAGGGTTGGGGTTAGAATATAAATCAAATCAAATCCAATTTTATTTGCCACATTCGCCGAATACAACAGGTGTAGACCTTACAGTGAAATGCTTACTTAGAAGACCTTAACCAAAAATGCAGTTTTAAAAATAGATAAGTAAAAAATAAAAATAACAAATAATTAAAGAGCAGCAGTAAAATAAAATAACAGTAGCGAGGCTATGTACAGGGGGTACCGGTACAGAGTCAATGTGCGGCGGCACCGGTTAGTCCAGGTAATTGAGGTAATATGTACAGTTGAAGTCGGAAGTTTACATACACCTTAGCCAAATACATTTAAACTCAGTTTTTCACAATTCCTGACATTTAATCCTAGTACAAATTCCCTGTCTTAGGTCAGTTAGGATCACCACTTTATTTTAAGAATGTGAAATGTCAGAATAATAGTAGAGAGAATGATTTATTTCAGCTTTTATTTCTTTCATCACATTCCCAGTGGGTCAGAAGTTTACATACACTCAATTAGTATTTGGTAGCATTGCCTTTACATTGTTTAACTTGGGTCAAACGTTTTGGGTAGCCTTCCACAAGCTTCCCACAATACGTTGGGTGAATTTTGTCCCATTCCTCCTGACAGAGCTGGTGTAACTGAGTCAGGTTTGTAGGCCTCCTTGCTCGCACACGCTTTTTCAGTTCTGCCCACACATTTTCTATAGGATTGAGGTCAGGGCTTTGTGATGGCCACTCCAATACCTTGACTTTGTTGTCCTTAAGCCATTTTGCCACAACTTTGGAAGTATGCTTGGGGTCATTGTCCATTTGGAAGACCCATTTGCGACCAAGCTTTTACTTCCTGACTGATGTCTTGAGATGTTGCTTCAATATATCCACATATTTTCCTTCCTCATGATGCCATCTATTTTGTGAAGTGCACCAGTCCCTCCTGCAGCAAAGCACCCCCACAGCATGATGCTGCCACCCCGTGCTTCACGGTTGGGATGGTGTTCTTCGGCTTGCAAGCTGCCCCTTTTTCCTCTAAACATAACGATGGTCATTATGGCCAAACAGTTCTATTTTTGTTTCATCAGACCAGAGGACATTTCTCCAAAAAGTACGATCTTATTCCCCATGTGCAGTTGCAAACCGTAGTCTGGCTTTTTTAATGGCGGTTTTGGAGCATTGGCTTCTTCCTTGCTGAACGGCCTTTCAGGTTATGTCGACATAGGACTCGTTTTACTGTGGATATTGATACTTTTGTACCTGTTTCCTCCATCATCTTCACAAGGTCCTTTGCTGTTGTTCTGGGATTTATTTGCACTTCTCGCACCAAAGTACGTTCATCTCTAGGAGACAGAATGCATCTCCTTCCTGAGCGGTATGACGGCTGCGTGGTCCCATGGTGTTTATACTTGCGTACTATTGTTTGTACAGATGAACGTGGCACCTCCAGGCGTTTGGAAATTCCTCCCAAGGATGAACCAGACTTGTGGAGGTCTACAAAAAATGTTCTGAGGTCTTGGCTGATTTCTTTTGATTTTCCCATGATGTCAAGCAAAGAGGCACTGAGTTTGAAGGTCGCCCTTGAAATACATCCACAGGTACACCTCCAATTGACTCAAATTATGTCAATTAGCCTATCAGAAGCTTCTAAAGCCATGACATCATTTTCTGGAATTTTCCAAGCTGCTAAAAGGCACAGTCAACTTAGTGTATGTAAACTTCTGACCCACTGGAATTGCGATGCAATTGTGAAATAATCTGTAAACAACTGTTGGAAAAATTACTTGTGTCATGCACAAAGTAGATGTCCTAACCGACTTGCCAAAACTATAGTTTGTTAACAAGAAATGTGTGGAGTGGTTGAAAAACAAGTTTTAATGACTCCAACCTAAGTTTATATAAACTTCCGACTTCAACTGTATGGAAATACATGGACATTATACACATGATATTACACACATGATATTATACACATGATATTATACACATGATATTATACACATGATATTATACACATGATATTATACACATGATATTATATACACATGATATTATACACATGATATTATACATATGATATTATACACATGATATTATACACATGATATTATACACATGATATTATACACATGATATTATACACATGATATTATATACACATGATATTATACACATGATATTATACACATGATATTATACACATGATATTATACATATGATATTATACACATGATATTATACATATGATATTATACACATGATATTATACACATGATATTATACACATGATATTATACACATGATATTATACACATGATATTATACACATGATATTATATACACATGATATTATACACATGATATTATACACATGATATTATACATATTATATTATACACATGATATTATACACATGATATTATACACATGATATTATACACATGATATTATACACATGATATTATACACATGATATTATACACATGATATTATATACACATGATATTATACACATGATATTATACATATGATATTATACACATGATATTATACACATGATATTATACACATGATATTATACACATGATATTATACACATGATATTATACACATGATATTATATACACATGATATTATACACATGATATTATACACATGATATTATACACATGATATTATACATATGATATTATACACATGATATTATACATATGATATTATACACATGATATTATACACATTATATTATACACATGATATTATACACATGATATTATACACATGATATTATACACATGATATTATATACACATGATATTATACACATGATATTATACACATGATATTATACATATGATATTATACACATGATATTATACACATGATATTATACACATGATATTATACACATGATATTATACACATGATATTATACACATGATATTATATACACATGATATTATACACATGATATTATACACATGATATTATACACATGATATTATACATATGATATTATACACATGATATTATACATATGATATTATACACATGATATTATACACATTATATTATACACATGATATTATACACATGATATTATACACATGATATTATACACATGATATTATATACACATGATATTATACACATGATATTATACACATGATATTATACACATGATATTATACATATGATATTATACACATGATATTATACATATGATATTATACACATGATATTATACACATGATATTATACACATGATATTATACACATGATATTATACACATGATATTATACACATGATATTATACATTGATATTATACACATGATATTATACACATGATATTATACACATGATATTATACATATGATATTATACACATGATATTATACACATGATATTATACACATGATATTATACACATGATATTATACACATGATATTATACATATGATATTATACACATGATATTATACACATGATATTATACACATGATATTATACACATGATATTATACACATGATATTATACACATGATATTATACACATGATATTATACACATGATATTATACACATGATATTATACATATATGATATTATACACATGATATTATACACATGATATTATACACATGATATTATACACATGATATTATACACATGATATTATACATGATATTATACATATGATATTATACACATGATATTATACACATGATATTATACACATGATATTATACACAAGATATTATATACACATGATATTATACACATGATATTATACACATGATATTATACATATGATATTATACACATGATATTATACATATGATATTATACACATGATATTATACACATGATATTATACACATGATATTATACACATGATATTATACACATGATATTATACACATGAAATTATACACATGATATTATACACATGATATTATATACACATGATATTATACACATGATATTATACACATGATATTATACACATGATATTATACACATGATATTATACACATGATATTATACACATGATATTATACACATGATATTATACACATGATATTATACACATGATATTATACACATGATATTATACACATGATATTATACACATGATATTATACACATGATATTATACACATGATATTATACATATGATATTATACACATGATATTATACATATGATATTATACACATGATATTATACATATGATATTATACACATGATATTATACACATTATATTATACACATGATATTATACACATGATATTATACACATGATATTATACACATTATATTATACATATGATATTATACACATGATATTATACACATGATATTATACACATGATATTATACACATGATATTATACACATGATATTATATACACATGATATTATACACATGATATTATACACATGATATTATACACATGATATTATACATATGATATTATACACATGATATTATACATATGATATTATACACATGATATTATACACATGATATTATACACATGATATTATACACATGATATTATATACACATGATATTATACATATGATATTATACACATTATATTATACACATGATATTATACACATGATATTATACACATGATATTATATACACATGATATTATACACATGATATTATACACATGATATTATACACATTATATTATACATATGATATTATACACATGATATTATACACATGATATTATACATATGATATTATACACATGATATTATACACATGATATTATACACATGATATTATACACATGATATTATACATATGATATTATACACATGATATTATACACATGATATTATACACATGATATTATACACATGATATTATACACATGATATTATACACATGATATTATACACATGATATTATACACATGATATTATACATATGATATTATACACATGATATTATACACATGATATTATACACATGATATTATACACATGATATTATACACATGATATTATACATATGATATTATACACATGATATTATACATATGATATTATACACATTATATTATACATATGATATTATACAAATGATATTATACATATGATATTATACACATGATATTATACACATGATATTATACATATGATATTATACACATGATATTATACACATGATATTATACACATGATATTATACACATGATATTATACACATGATATTATACATATTATATTATAAACATGATATTATACACATGATATTATACACATGATATTATACACATGATATTATACACATGATATTATACACATGATTTTATACATATGATATTATACACATGATATTATACACATGATATTATACACATGATATTATACACATGATATTATACACATGATATTATACACATGATATTATACACATGATATTATACACATGATATTATACATATGATATTATACACATGATATTATACACATGATATTATACATATGATATTATACACATGATATTATACACATGATATTATACACATGATATTATACACATGATATTATACACATGATATTATACATATGATATTATACACATGATATTATACATATGATATTATACAGATGATATTATACACATGATATTACACACATGATATTATACACATGATATTATACACATGATATTATACATATGATATTATACACATGATATTATACACATGATATTATACACATGATATTATACACATGATATTATACACATGATATTATACACATGATATTATACACATTATATTATACACATGATATTATACATATGATATTATACAGCTGATATTATATAGATGATATTATACACATGATATTATACACATGATATTATACACATGATATTATACACATGATATTATACACATTATATTATACACATAATATATTATACATATGATATTATACACATGATATTATACATATGATATTATACAGATGATATTATATAGATGATATTATACACATGATATTATACACATGATATTATACACATGATATTATACACATGATATTATACACATGATGTCTTATTGCTTTTCAGAAGTCAAAGATGAAGTTATCCAAGCAGCTGTCTAACTTGGTGATCTACTGTAAGAGTGTCCACTTCTCAGGATTCGATCACGCCAAACACAACCAGGCCTTCTACGAGATGTCCTCCTTCAAAGAGAGCAAGGCTGTTCACCTGGCTGAGACAGCAGGTAAATCCCTCTCTTCTGTCAAGGCTGTTCACCTGGCTGAGACAGCAGGTAAATCCCTCTCTTCTGTCAAGGCTGTTCACCTGGCTGAGACAGCAGGTAAATCCCTCTCTTCTGTCAAGGCTGTTCACCTGGCTGAGACAGCAGGTAAATCCCTCTCTTCTGTCAAGGCCGTTAACCTGGCTGAGACAGCAGGTAAATCCCTCTCTTCTGTCAAGGCCGTTCACCTGGCTGAGACAGCAGGTAAATCCCTCTCTTCTGTCAAGGCCGTTCACCTGGCTGAGACAGCAGGTAAATCCCTCTCTTCTGTCAAGGCTGTTCCCTGGCTGAGACAGCAGGTAAATCCCTCTCTTCTGTCAAGGCTGTTCACCTGGCTGAGACAGCAGGTAAATCCCTCTCTTCTGTCAAGGCTGTTCACCTGGCTGAGACAGCAGGTAAATCCCTCTCTTCTGTCAAGGCTGTTCACCTGGCTGAGACAGCAGGTAAATCCCTCTCTTCTGTCAAGGCTGTTCACCTGGCTGAGACAGCAGGTAAATCCCTCTCTTCTGTCAAGGCCGTTAACCTGGCTGAGACAGCAGGTAAATCCCTCTCTTCTGTCAAGGCCGTTCACCTGGCTGAGACAGCAGGTAAATCCCTCTCTTCTGTCAAGGCCGTTCACCTGGCTGAGACAGCAGGTAAATCCCTCTCTTCTGTCAAGGCCGTTCACCTGGCTGAGACAGCAGGTAAATCCCTCTCTTCTGTCAAGGCCGTTCACCTGGCTGAGACAGCAGGTAAATCCCTCTCTTCTGTCAAGGCTGTTCACCTGGCTGAGACAGCAGGTAAATCCCTCTCTTCTGTCAAGCCTGGATAACAGCAAGCCTGAATGAAAAATGTATGCACTCACTAACTATAAGTCGCTCTGGATAAGAGCGTCTGCTAAATGACTAAAATGTAAAAAAAATTTTAATGAATAACAGCAAGCTTTCATTATGCATGTTCTAGAAAACAGCTTTCATTATGCATGTTTTAGAAAACAGCTTCCATTATGCATGTTCTAGAAAACAGCTTTCATTATGCATGTTCTAGAAAACAGCTTTCATTATGCATGTTCTAGAAAACAGCTTTCATTATGCATGTTCTAGAAAACAGCTTTCATTATGCATGTTCTAGAAAACAGCTTTCATTATGCATGTTCTAGAAAACAGTTCTTACAATGATTGCACCACTATCCTGTCTGGTTTACCTCTCTCCAAGCGAAAGCCTTTATCCACCACAACATGACCAAGCTGAGCCGTATTTACCCAGCCGGCTCCAGAACAGACTCCTCCAACTACAACCCTGTTCCCCTGTGGAACGCAGGCTGTCAGACAGGTAAACCTACTACCAGGGTTGGTTACTTTCTAAATGGAATCCGTTACAGTTAGTAGTTACCTGTCCAAAATTGTAATCAGTAATGTAACTTTTGGATTACCCAAACTAAGTAACGTAATCCCCCATATGTTTTTTTTCTATATATACATATCCTTTTTTAAAATATATTTTCCTTTATTGCTTTCCAACCCCTAGTGAACAACAACACTTAGGCTTCTACTTCCAGCTTATACTTACTATATACATTTTAACGTAATCTTATTAATTTCCCTCTTAAGGGGAACAGGTTATTTGTATTTGTATTTATTATGGATCCTCATTAGTTCCTGTCAAGACAGCAGCTACTCTTCCTGGAGTTTATTATGGATCCCCATTAGTTCCTGCCGAGGCAGCAGCTACTCTTCCTGGGGTTTATTATGGATCCCCATTAGTTCCTGCCAAGGCAGCAGCTACTCTTCCTGGGGTTTATTATGGATCCCCATTAGTTCCTGCCAAGGCAGCAGCTACTCTTCCTGGGGTTTATTATGGATCCCCATTAGTTCCTGCCATGACAGCAGCTACTCTTCCTGGGGTTTATTATGGATCCCCATTAGTTCCTGCCAAGGCAGCAGCTACTCTTCCTGGGGTTTATTATGGATCCCCATTACTTCCTGCCAAGGCAGCAGCTACTCTTCCTGGGGTTTATTATGGATCCCCATTAGTTCCTGCCAAGGCAGCAGCTACTCTTCCTGGGGTTTATTATGGATCCCCATTAGTTCCTGCCAAGAAAGCAGCTACTCTTCCTGGGGTTTATTATGGATCCCCATTAGTTCCTGCCAAGGCAGCAGCTACTCTTCCTTGGGTTTATTATGGATCCCCATTAGTTCCTGCCAAGGCAGCGCTACTCTTCCTGGGGTTTATTATGGATCCCCATTAGTTCCTGCCGAGGCAGCAGATACTCTTCCTGGGGTTTATTATGGATCCCCATTAGTTCCTGCCAAGGCAGCAGCTACTCTTCCTGGGGTTTATTATGGATCCCCATTAGTTCCTGCCGAGGCAGCAGATACTCTTCCTGGGGTTTATTATGGATCCCCATTAGTTCCTGTCAAGGCAGCAGCTACTCTTCCTGGGGTTTATTATGGATCCCCATTAGTTCCTGCCAAGGCAGCAGCTACTCTTCCTGGGGTTTATTATGGATCCCAATTAGTTCCTGCCAAGGCAGCAGCTGCTCTTCCTGGGGTTTATTATGGATCTCCATTAGTTCCTGCCAAGGCAGCAGCTACTCTTCCTGGGGTTTATTATGGATCCCCATTAGTTCCTGCCAAGGCAGCAGCTACTCTTCCTGGGGTTTATTATGGATCCCCATTAGTTCCTGCCAAGGCAGCAGCTACTCTTCCTTGGGTTTATTATGGATCCCCATTAGTTCCTGCCAAGGCAGCAGCTACTCTTCCTGGGGTTTATTATGGATCCCCATTAGTTCCTGCCGAGGCAGCAGATACTCTTCCTGGGGTTTATTATGGATCCCCATTAGTTCCTGCCAAGGCAGCAGCTACTCTTCCTGGGGTTTATTATGGATCCCCATTAGTTCCTGCCGAGGCAGCAGATACTCTTCCTGGGGTTTATTATGGATCCCCATTAGTTCCTGCCAAGGCAGCAGCTACTCTTCCTGGGGTTTATTATGGATCCCCATTAGTTCCTGCCAAGGCAGCAGCTACTCTTCCTGGGGTCCAAATACATCAAGACACTTACATTACATATAAAACAAAAGATAAAACAGTACATCATATAACATTAATACACCACTACATACAGCTGAAGTTGGAAGTTTACGTACACCTTAGCCAAATACATTTAAACTCAGACACACAATTCATGACATTTAATCCTAGTAAATATTCCCTGTCTTAGTTCAGTTAGGATCACCACTTTAGTTTAAGAATGTGAAATGTCAGAATAATAGTAGAGAGAATGATTTATTTAAGCTTTTATTTATTTCATTACATTCCCAGTGGGTCAGAAGTTTACATACACTCAATTCGTATTTGGTAGCATTGCCTTCAAATTGTTTAACTTGGGTCAAACGTTTCGGGTAGCCTTCCACAAGCTTCCCACAATAAGTTGTGTGAATTTTGGCCCATTCCTCCTGACAGAGCTGGTGTAACTGAGTCAGGTTTGTAGGCCTCCTTGCTCGCACACGCTTTTTCAGTTCTCCCCACACATTTTCTACAGGATTGAGGTCAGGGCTGTGTGATGGCCACTCCAATACCTTGACTTTGTTGTCCTTAAGCCATTTTGCCACAACTTTGGAAGTGTGCTTGGGGTCATTGTCCATTTGGAAGACCCATTTGCGACCAAGCTTTAACTTCCTGACTGATGTCTTGAGATGTTGCTTCAATATATCCACATAATTTTCCTTCCTCATGATGCCATCTATTTTGTGAAGTGCACCAGTCCCTCCTGCAGCAAAGCACCCCCACAGCATGATGCTGCCACCCCCGTGCTTCACGGTTGGGATGGTGTTCTTCGGCTTGCAAGCGACCCCCTTTTTCCTCCAAACATAACAATGATCATTATGGCCAAACAGTTCTATATTTGTTTCATCAGACCAGAGGACATTTCTCCAAAAAGTACTCTCTTTGTTCCCATGTGCAGTTGCAAACTGTAGTCTGGCTTTTTTATGGCGGTTTTGGAGCAGTGGCTTCTTCCTTGCTGAGCGGCCTTTCAGGTTATGTTGATATAGGACTAGTTTTACTGTGGATATAGATACTTTTGTACCTGTTTCCTCCAGCATCTTCAAAGTCCTTTGCTGTTGTTCTGGGATTGATTTGCACTTTTTGCACCAAAGTACGTTAATCTCTAGGAGACAGAACGCGTCTCCTTCCTGAGCGGTATGACGGCTGCGTGGTCCCATGGTGTTTATACTTGCGTACCATTGTTTGTACAGATGAACGTGGGAAAATGACTTGTGTCATTCACAAAGTAGACGTCCTAACCGACTTGCCGAAACTATAGTTTGTTAACAAGAAATGTGTGGAGTGGTTGAAAAACGAGTTTTAATGACTGCAACCTAAGTGTATGTAAACTTCCGACTTCAACTGTATCTACAATACAAAATGTATAGTACCACCATTCAACAATATTATAATGTACGTGTGTGTAGAGCGGTCCTCTGTAGCTCAGCTGGTAGAGCACGGCGCTTGTAACACCAGGGTAGTGGGTTCGATCCCCCGGGACCACCCATACGTAAAAATGTATGCACACATGACTGTAAGTGGCTTTGGATAAAAGCGTCTGCTAAATGGCATATTAGAGAGTTAGTAGCTGTCACAGACACCAAGTCATACATTCTGATTTTAAAAATATCCTTAACCATAACCTTAACTACGCCGCTAACCCTGATGCCTAACCCTAACGTTAAATTAAGACCAAAAAGCTATTTCTTTATTTTCAGAAATTTTTACAATATAGCCAATTTGGGCTTTTCTGTTGGCCCACCTAGAGGAAATCACTAAGTTCTGCCTCAAGGACAAGTCTCATTCCAATAAACGCTTCAGCTTATTTCTTAAACAGTAAACGATTTCCGTAATGAATACACCCCTGGTCGAAAAGACAAGAATTGATAGGTAGCTTACACTTCTTCAATTCGACCATTATTGGGTTAAAAAACACATATACATGTGTAAATTGCCATCCACCACAACCACTGATATCATCCTGACCTCCTGTAGGCTACACCACTGATATCATCCTTACCTCCTGTAGGCTACACCACTGATATCATCCTGACCTCCTGTAGGCTACACCACTGATATCATCCTGACCTCCTGTAGGCTACACCACTGATATCATCCTGACCTCCTGTAGGCTACACCACTGATATCATCCTGACCTCCTGTAGGCTACACCACTGATATCATCCTGACCTCCTGTAGGCTACACCACTGATATCATCCTGACCTCCTGTAGGCTACACCATTAATATCATCCTTACCTCCCGTAGGCTACACCACTGATATCATCCTGACCTCCTGTAGGCTACACCACTGATAACATCCTGACCTCCTGTAGGCTACACCACTGATATCATCCTGACCTCCTGTAGGCTACACCACTGATATCATCCTTACCTCCCGTAGGCTACACCATTGATATCATCCTTACCTCCCGTAGGCTACACCACTGATATCATCCTGACCTCCTGTAGGCTACACTACTGATATCATCCTGACCTCCGGTAGGCTACACCACTGATATCATCCTGACCTCCTGTAGGCTACACCATTGATATCATCCTGACCTCCTGTAGGCTACACCACTGATATCATCCTGACCTCCTGTAGGCTACACCACTGATATCATCCAGACCTCCTGTAGGCTACACCACTGATATCATCCTGACCTCCTGTAGGCTACACCACTGAAATCATCCTTACCTCCCGTAGGCTACACCATTGATATCATCCTTACCTCCCGTAGGCTACGCCACTGATATCATCCTGACCTCCCGTAGGCTACACCACTGATATCATCCTGACCTCCTGTAGGCTACACCACTGATATCATCCTGACCTCCTGTAGGCTACACCACTGATATCATCCTGACCTCCTGTAGGCTACACCATTGATATCATCCTGACCTCCTGTAGACTACACCACTGATATCATCCTGACCTCCTGTAGGCTACACCACTGATATCATCCTGACCTCCTGTAGGCTACACCACTGATATCATCCTTACCTCCGGTAGGCTACACCACTGATATCATCCTGACCTCCTGTAGGCTACACCACTGATATCATCCTGACCTCCTGTAGGCTACACCACTGATATCATCCTGACCTCCTGTAGGCTACACCACTGATATCATCCTGACCTCCTGTAGGCTACACCACTGATATCATTCTTACCTCCTGTAGGCTACACCACTGATATCATCCCTACCTCCTGTAGGCTACACCACTGATATCATCCTTACCTCCTGTAGGCTACACCACTGATATCATCCTGACCTCCTGTAGGCTACACCTCTGATATCACCCTGACCTCCCGTAGGCTACACCACTGATATCATCCTGACCTCCTGTAGGTTACACCACTGATATCATCCTGACCTCCTGTAGGCTACACCACTGATATCATCCTTACCTCCTGTAGGCTACACCACTGATATCATCCTGACCTCCCGTAGGCTACACCACTGATATCATCCTGACTTCCTGTAGGCTACACTACTGATATCATCCTGACCTCCGGTAGGCTACACCACTGATATCATCCTGACCTCCTGTAGGCTACACCATTGATATCATCTTTACCTCCTGTAGGCTACACCACTGATATCATCCTGACCTCCTGTAGGCTACACCACTGATATCATCCTTGCCTCCTGTAGGCTACACCACTGATATCATCCTGACCTCCTGTAGGCTACACCACTGAAATCATCCTTACCTCCCGTAGGCTACACCATTGATATCATCCTTACCTCCCGTAGGCTACACCACTGATATCATCCTGACCTCCCGTAGGCTACACCACTGATATCTTCCTGACCTCCTGTAGGCTACACCACTGATATCATCCTTACCTCCTGTAGGCTACACCACCAATATCATCCTGACCTCCTGTAGGCTACACCACTGATATCATCCTGACCTCCTGTAGGCTACACCACTGATATCATCCTGACCTCCTGTAGGCTACACCACTGATATCATCCTTACCTCCTGTAGGCTACACCACTGATATCATCCTGACCTCCTGTAGGCTACACCACTGATATCATCCTGACCTCCTGTAGGCTACACCACTGATATCATCCTTACCTCCTGTAGGATACACCACTGATATCATCCTGACCTCCTGTAGGCTACACCACTGATATCATCCTGACCTCCTGTAGGCTACACCACTGATATCATCCTTACCTCCCATAGGCTACACCACTGATATCATCCTTACATCATGTAGGCTACACCACTGATATCATCCTGACCTCCTGTAGGCTACACCACTGATATCATCCTGACCTCCTGTAGGCTACACCACTGATATCATCCTGACCTCCTGTAGGCTACACCACTGATATCATCCTTACCTCCCATAGGCTACACCACTGATATCATCCTTACATCATGTAGGCTACACCACTGATATCATCCTGACCTCCTGTAGGCTACACCACTGATATCATCCTTATGTCCAATTGTTTATTGAAATTGGACAATCTTTTGATGCCGACAGCACAGTGCCCAAATGAGACGCACGGTGCCCATATGCGCATGGAAGAAGAGTAGCCTAATGTGCTTTTGGTGCCTGTATACTTCATATTTATAAATATAAAAAACTAATATTTTTTCCCATTTTGTTTTATTGGATTAAAAAACAGGCATAGCCTCCCCTCCTCTCAAATATGTTTTGTTGTTGTTTTGTTTGCCCAATGCAATCGCGAAGTAGTCAAGACTTAATTAAAATATCAAGTTTGAGAGAAGTAAAACAGTGAGCTGACATTCCCTTTTCATCTACACTACCGTTCAAAAGTTTGGGGTCACTCAGAAATGTCCTTGTTTTCGAAAGAAAAGCTATTTTTTTGTCCATTAAAATAACATCAAATTGATCAGAAATACAATGTAGACATTGTTAATGTTGTAAATGGCTATTGTAGCTGGAAACGGCAGATATTTTATGGAATATCTACATAGGTGTACAGAGGCCAATTATCAGCAACCATCAGTGCTGTGTTCCAATGGCACGTTGTGTTTGCTAATCCAAGTTTATCATTTTAAAAGGCTAATTGATCATTAGAAAACCCTTTTGCAATTATGTTAGCACAGCTGAAAACTGTTGTGCTGATTAAAGAAGCAATACAACTGGCCTTCTTGAGACTAGTTGAGTATCTGGAGCATCAGCAACTTTGGGTTCGATTACAGGCTCAAAATGGCCAGAAACGAATAACTTTCTTCTGAAACTCATCAGTCTATTCTTGTTCTGAGGCTATTCCATGCGAGAAATTGCCAAGAAACTGAAGATCTCGTACAACGCTGTGTATTACTCCCTTCACAGAACAGCGCAAACTGGCTCTAACCAGAATAGAAAGAGGAGTGGGAGGCCCCGGTGCACAACTGAGCAAGAAGAGAAATACATTAGAGTGTCTAGTTTGAGAAACAGACGCCTCACAGGTCCTCAACTGGCAGCTTCATTAAGTAGTACCCGCAAAACACCAGTCTCAACGTCAACAGTGAAGAGGCGACTCCTTGATGCTGACCTTCTAGGCAGAGTTGCAAAGAAAAAGCCATATCTCAGACTGGCCAATAAAAAGAAAAGATTAAGATGGGCAAAAGAACACAGACCCTGGACTTTTTCTTTCCTAAAGAAAATAATGTAAGTTTTACTCCATACACCCAAAAGTACTCATTACATTTCAAATGCTTAGCAGGACAGGAAAATGGTCCAATAAACGCACTTATCCCTGGTCCCTGGTCATCCCTACTGCCTCTGATCTGGCGGACTCACTAAACACAAATGCTTTGTTTGTAAATGATGTTCTGTTGTAAAAAAAAAAAAGTACAACAATTATTGTTTGCTTAATATAAGGAATGAGAAATGATTTATACTTTAACTTTTACTATTGATACTTAAGTATCAAAAGTAAATGTAATTGTTAAAATATACTTAAGTATCAAAAGTAAATGTAATTGTTAAAATACACTTAAGTAAATTTAAAACCAAATACTTTTACTCAAGTAGTATTTTGCTAGGTGACTTTCACTTTTACTTGAGTCATTTTCGATTAAGGTATTTTTACTTTTACTCAAGTATGACAATTGGGTACTTTTTTTTCACCACTTCTCTTTTCCTGCGATCCATCAAACGCATTTGGTGTCTCATCATAGTGGTCTTTGATTTGTGGTCAGACTCACTCAGGCAGAACAAACTTAAACTTGCACCTTTTTCAATGCTGATTTGAATATCAATGAGAAATAACGAATGCCCAAACATCCTTTCTGAATTTAAAAGTAATCCTAGAAGTAATACTCTAATTTTTTAAAAGTATCTGCTTTATAAAAAGTTACGGATTACAGCTACAGTTTTTTTTGTAATCCATGACATGATAGTTACAGTAGATCTACTACCATCTATCAGATAGTTACAGTAGACCTACTACCATCTGTCAGATAGTTACAGTAGACCTACTATCATCAGTCAGATAGTTACAGGAGACCTACTACCATCTATCAGATAGTTACAGTAGACCTACTACCATCTCCCCTATCAGATAGTTACAGTAGACCTACTACCATCTATCAGATAGTTACAGTAGACCTACTACCATCTATCAGATAGTTACAGTAGACCTACTACCATCAGTCAGATAGTTACAGTAGACCTACTACCATCAGTCAGATAGTTACAGTAGACCTACTACCATCAGTCAGATAGTTACAGTAGACCTACTACCATCTGTCAGATAGTTACAGTAGACCTACTACCATCTATCAGATAGTTACAGTAGACCTACTACCATCTCCCCTATCAGATAGTTACAGTAGACCTACTACCATCTATCAGATAGTTACAGTAGACCTACTACCATCTATCAGATAGTTACAGTAGACCTACTACCATCTCCCCTATCAGATAGTTACAGTAGACCTACTACCATCAGTCAGATAGTTACAGTAGACCTACTACCATCTCCCCTGTCAGATAGTTACAGTAGACCTACTACCATCTCCCCTATCAGATAGTTACAGTAGACCTACTACCATCAGTCAGATAGTTACAGTAGACCTACTACCATCTATCAGATAGTTACAGTAGACCTACTACCATCTATCAGATAGTTACAGTAGACCTACTACCATCTATCAGATAGTTACAGTAGACCTACTACCATCTATCAGATAGTTACAGTAGACCTACTACCATCTCCCCTATCAGATAGTTACAGTAGACCTACTACCATCTATCAGATAGTTACAGTAGACCTACTACCATCTATCAGATAGTTACAGTAGACCTACTACCATCTCCCCTATCAGATAGTTACAGTAGACCTACTACCATCTCCCCTATCAGATAGTTACAGTAGACCTACTACCATCTGTCAGATAGTTACAGTAGACCTACTACCATCTATCAGATAGTTACAGTAGACCTACTACCATCAGTCAGATAGTTACAGTAGACCTACTACCATCTGTCAGATAGTTACAGTAGACCTACTACCATCTATCAGATAGTTACAGTAGACCTACTACCATCTATCAGATAGTTACAGTAGACCTACTACCATCTGTCAGATAGTTACAGTAGACCTACTACCATCTATCAGATAGTTACAGTAGACCTACTACCATCAGTCAGATAGTTACAGTAGACCTACTACCATCTATCAGATAGTTACAGTAGACCTACTACCATCTGTCAGATAGTTACAGTAGACCTACTACCATCTGTCAGATAGTTACAGTAGATCTACTACCATCTATCAGATAGTTACAGTAGACCTACTACCATCTATCAGATAGTTACAGTAGACCTACTACCATCTAGTCAGATAGTTACAGTAGACCTACTACCATCTAGTCAGATAGTTACAGTAGACCTACTACCATCTAGTCAGATAGTTACAGTAGACCTACTACCATCTGTCAGATAGTTACAGTAGACCTACTACCATCTGTCAGATAGTTACAGTAGACCTACTACCATCTAGTCAGATAGTTACAGTAGACCTACTACCATCTGTCAGATAGTTACAGTAGACCTACTACCATCTATCAGATAGTTACAGTAGACCTACTACCATCAGTCAGATAGTTACAGTAGACCTACTATCATCAGTCAGATAGTTACAGTAGACCTACTACCATCTGTCAGATAGTTACAGTAGACCTACTACCATCTATCAGATAGTTACAGTAGACCTACTACCATCAGTCAGATAGTTACAGTAGACCTACTACCATCTGTCAGATAGTTACAGTAGATCTACTACCATCTATCAGATAGTTACAGTAGACCTACTACCATCTATAAGATAGTTACAGTAGACCTACTACCATCCGTCAGATAGTTACAGTAGACCTACTACCATCTATCAGATAGTTACAGTAGACCTACTACCATCAGTCAGATAGTTACAGTAGACCTACTACCATCTATCAGATAGTTACAGTAGACCTACTACCATCCGTCAGATAGTTACAGTAGACCTACTACCATCTATCAGATAGTTACAGTAGACCTACTACCATCAGTCAGATAGTTACAGTAGACCTACTACCATCTATCAGATAGTTACAGTAGACCTACTACCATCTGTCAGATAGTTACAGTAGACCTACTACCATCTGTCAGATAGTTACAGTAGACCTACTACCATCTATCAGATAGTTACAGTAGACCTACTACCATCTGTCAGATAGTTACAGTAGACCTACTACCATCTATCAGATAGTTACAGTAGACCTACTACCATCTATCAGATAGTTACAGTAGACCTACTACCATCAGTCAGATAGTTACAGTAGACCTACTACCATCTGTCAGATAGTTACAGTAGACCTACTACCATCTATCAGATAGTTACAGTAGACCTACTACCATCAGTCAGATAGTTACAGTAGACCTACTACCATCTGTCAGATAGTTACAGTAGACCTACTATCATCAGTCAGATAGTTACAGTAGACCTACTACCATCTGTCAGATAGTTACAGTAGACCTACTATCATCAGTCAGATAGTTACAGTAGACCTACTACCATCTGTCAGATAGTTACAGTAGACCTACTACCATCTCCCCTATCAGATAGTTACAGTAGACCTACTACCATCTATCAGATAGTTACAGTAGACCTACTACCATCAGTCAGATAGTTACAGTAGACCTACTACCATCTGTCAGATAGTTACAGTAGACCTACTACCATCTATCAGATAGTTACAGTAGACCTACTACCATCAGTCAGATAGTTACAGTAGACCTACTACCATCTATCAGATAGTTACAGTAGACCTACTACCATCTATCAGATAGTTACAGTAGACCTACTACCATCTATCAGATAGTTACAGTAGACCTACTACCATCAGTCAGATAGTTACAGTAGACCTACTACCATCTATCAGATAGTTACAGTAGACCTACTACCATCAGTCAGATAGTTACAGTAGACCTACTACCATCTATCAGATAGTTACAGTAGACCTACTACCATCTGTCAGATAGTTACAGTAGACCTACTACCATCTGTCAGATAGTTACAGTAGATCTACTACCATCTATCAGATAGTTACAGTAGACCTACTACCATCTATCAGATAGTTACAGTAGACCTACTACCATCCGTCAGATAGTTACAGTAGACCTACTACCATCTATCAGATAGTTACAGTAGACCTACTACCATCAGTCAGATAGTTACAGTAGACCTACTACCATCTATCAGATAGTTACAGTAGACCTACTACCATCTGTCAGATAGTTACAGTAGACCTACTACCATCAGTCAGATAGTTACAGTAGACCTACTACCATCAGTCAGATAGTTACAGTAGACCTACTACCATCAGTCAGATAGTTACAGTAGACCTACTACCATCTGTCAGATAGTTACAGTAGACCTACTATCATCAGTCAGATAGTTACAGTAGACCTACTACCATCTGTCAGATAGTTACAGTAGACCTACTACCATCTATCAGATAGTTACAGTAGACCTACTACCATCAGTCAGATAGTTACAGTAGACCTACTACCATCAGTCAGATAGTTACAGTAGACCTACTACCATCTGTCAGATAGTTACAGTAGACCTACTACCATCTATCAGATAGTTACAGTAGACCTACTACCATCTAGTCAGATAGTTACAGTAGACCTACTACCATCTGTCAGATAGTTACAGTAGATCTACTACCATCTATCAGATAGTTACAGTAGACCTACTACCATCTATCAGATAGTTACAGTAGACCTACTACCATCCGTCAGATAGTTACAGTAGACCTACTACCATCTATCAGATAGTTACAGTAGACCTACTACCATCCCCAGTCAGATAGTTACAGTAGACCTACTACCATCTATCAGATAGTTACAGTAGACCTACTACCATCTGTCAGATAGTTACAGTAGACCTACTACCATCTATCAGATAGTTACAGTAGACCTACTACCATCTCCCCTATCAGATAGTTACAGTAGACCTACTACCATCTATCAGATAGTTACAGTAGACCTACTACCATCTGTCAGATAGTTACAGTAGACCTACTACCATCCGTCAGATAGTTACAGTAGACCTACTACCATCTCCCCATCAGATAGTTACAGTAGACCTAATACCATCAGTCAGATAGTTACAGTAGACCTACTACCATCTATCAGATAGTTACAGTAGACCTACTACCATCTCCCCTATCAGATAGTTACAGTAGACCTACTACCATCAGTCAGATAGTTACAGTAGACCTACTACCATCTGTCAGATAGTTACAGTAGACCTACTACCATCTGTCAGATAGTTACAGTAGACCTACTACCATCAGTCAGATAGTTACAGTAGACCTACTACCATCTGTCAGATAGTTACAGTAGACCTACTACCATCAGTCAGATAGTTACAGTAGACCTACTACCATCTGTCAGATAGTTACAGTAGACCTACTACCATCTCCCCTATCAGATAGTTACAGTAGACCTACTACCATCTATCAGATAGTTACAGTAGACCTACTACCATCTCCCCTATCAGATAGTTACAGTAGACCTACTACCATCTATCAGATAGTTACAGTAGACCTACTACCATCAGTCAGATAGTTACAGTAGACCTACTACCATCTGTCAGATAGTTACAGTAGACCTACTACCATCTATCAGATAGTTACAGTAGACCTACTACCATCTATCAGATAGTTACAGTAGACCTACTACCATCTGTCAGATAGTTACAGTAGACCTACTACCATCTCCCATCAGATAGTTACAGTAGACCTACTACCATCAGTCAGATAGTTGCAGTAGACCTACTACCATCTATCAGATAGTTACAGTAGACCTACTACCATCTATCAGATAGTTACAGTAGACCTACTACCATCTGTCAGATAGTTACAGTAGACCTACTACCATCTATCAGATAGTTACAGTAGACCTACTACCATCTCCCCTATCAGATAGTTACAGTAGACCTACTACCATCAGTCAGATAGTTACAGTAGACCTACTACCATCTATCAGATAGTTACAGTAGACCTACTACCATCAGTCAGATAGTTACAGTAGACCTACTACCATCTTATCAGATAGTTACAGTAGACCTACTACCATCTGTCAGATAGTTACAGTAGACCTACTACCATCTATCAGATAGTTACAGTAGACCTACTACCATCTGTCAGATAGTTACAGTAGACCTACTACCATCAGTCAGATAGTTACAGTAGACCTACTACCATCTGTCAGATAGTTACAGTAGACCTACTACCATCTGTCAGATAGTTACAGTAGACCTACTACCATCTATCAGATAGTTACAGTAGACCTACTACCATCTATCAGATAGTTACAGTAGACCTACTACCATCTCAGTCAGATAGTTACAGTAGACCTACTACCATCTCCTACAGATAGTTACAGTAGACCTACTACCATCTATCAGATAGTTACAGTAGACCTACTACCATCTCTATCAGATAGTTACAGTAGACCTACTACCATCTGTCAGATAGTTACAGTAGACCTACTACCATCTGTCAGATAGTTACAGTAGACCTACTACCATCTATCAGATAGTTACAGTAGACCTACTACCATCTATCAGATAGTTACAGTAGACCTACTACCATCTATCAGATAGTTACAGTAGACCTACTACCATCTCCCCTATCAGATAGTTACAGTAGACCTACTACCATCTGTCAGATAGTTACAGTAGACCTACTACCATCTATCAGATAGTTACAGTAGACCTACTACCATCTGTCAGATAGTTACAGTAGACCTACTACCATCTATCAGATAGTTACAGTAGACCTACTACCATCTGTCAGATAGTTACAGTAGACCTACTACCATCTATCAGATAGTTACAGTAGACCTACTACCATCAGTCAGATAGTTACAGTAGACCTACTACCATCAGTCAGATAGTTACAGTAGACCTACTACCATCAGTCAGATAGTTACAGTAGACCTACTACCATCTGTCAGATAGTTACAGTAGACCTACTACCATCTATCAGATAGTTACAGTAGACCTACTACCATCTCTAGTCAGATAGTTACAGTAGACCTACTACCATCTATCAGATAGTTACAGTAGACCTACTACCATCTATCAGATAGTTACAGTAGACCTACTACCATCAGTCAGATAGTTACAGTAGACCTACTACCATCTGTCAGATAGTTACAGTAGACCTACTACCATCTGTCAGATAGTTACAGTAGACCTACTACCATCTCCCCTATCAGATAGTTACAGTATACCTACTACCATCTATCAGATAGTTACAGTAGAACTACTACCATCTATCAGATAGTTACAGTAGACCTACTACCATCTGTCAGATAGTTACAGTAGACCTACTACCATCTATCAGATAGTTACAGTAGACCTACTACCATCTATCAGATAGTTACAGTAGACCTACTACCATCTGTCAGATAGTTACAGTAGATCTACTACCATCTGTCAGATAGTTACAGTAGATCTACTACCATCTATCAGATAGTTACAGTAGACCTACTATCATCAGTCAGATAGTTACAGTAGATCTACTACCATCTATCAGATAGTTACAGTAGACCTACTACTATCTATCAGATAGTTACAGTAGACCTACTACCATCTATCAGATAGTTACAGTAGACCTACTACCATCTCCCCTATCAGATAGTTACAGTAGACCTACTACCATCTGTCAGATAGTTACAGTAGACCTACTACCATCTGTCAGATAGTTACAGTAGACCTACTACCATCTATCAGATAGTTACAGTAGACCTACTACCATCAGTCAGATAGTTACAGTAGACCTACTACCATCTCCCCTTATCAGATAGTTACAGTAGACCTACTACCATCTATCAGATAGTTACAGTAGACCTACTACCATCTGTCAGATAGTTACAGTAGACCTACTACCATCTCCCCTTATCAGATAGTTACAGTAGACCTACTACCATCTCCCCTATCAGATAGTTACAGTAGACCTACTACCATCTGCTCAGATAGTTACAGTAGACCTACTACCATCTGTCAGATAGTTACAGTAGACCTACTACCATCTGTCAGATAGTTACAGTAGACCTACTACCATCTATCAGATAGTTACAGTAGACCTACTACCATCAGTCAGATAGTTACAGTAGACCTACTACCATCTATCAGATAGTTACAGTAGACCTACTACCATCTATCAGATAGTTACAGTAGACCTACTACCATCTATCAGATAGTTACAGTAGACCTACTACCATCTCCCCTATCAGATAGTTACAGTAGACCTACTACCATCTATCAGATAGTTACAGTAGACCTACTACCATCTATCAGATAGTTACAGTAGACCTACTACCATCTATCAGATAGTTACAGTAGACCTACTACCATCAGTCAGATAGTTACAGTAGACCTACTACCATCTGTCAGATAGTTACAGTAGACCTACTACCATCAGTCAGATAGTTACAGTAGACCTACTACCATCAGTCAGATAGTTACAGTAGACCTACTACCATCTGTCAGATAGTTACAGTAGACCTACTACCATCTCCCCTATCAGATAGTTACAGTAGACCTACTACCATCTATCAGATAGTTACAGTAGACCTACTACCATCTGTCAGATAGTTACAGTAGACCTACTACCATCAGTCAGATAGTTACAGTAGACCTACTACCATCTGTCAGATAGTTACAGTAGACCTACTACCATCTGTCAGATAGTTACAGTAGACCTACTACCATCTCCCCTATCAGATAGTTACAGTAGACCTACTACCATCTGTCAGATAGTTACAGTAGACCTACTACCATCTATCAGATAGTTACAGTAGACCTACTACCATCTATCAGATAGTTACAGTAGACCTACTACCATCTATCAGATAGTTACAGTAGACCTACTACCATCTGTCAGATAGTTACAGTAGACCTACTACCATCTGTCAGATAGTTACAGTAGACCTACTACCATCTGTCAGATAGTTACAGTAGACCTACTACCATCTGTCAGATAGTTACAGTAGACCTACTACCATCTATCAGATAGTTACAGTAGACCTACTACCATCTGTCAGATAGTTACAGTAGACCTACTACCATCTATCAGATAGTTACAGTAGACCTACTACCATCTATCAGATAGTTACAGTAGACCTACTACCATCTATCAGATAGTTACAGTAGACCTACTACCATCTCCCCTATCAGATAGTTACAGTAGACCTACTACCATCTGTCAGATAGTTACAGTAGACCTACTACCATCTGTCAGATAGTTACAGTAGACCTACTACCATCTATCAGATAGTTACAGTAGACCTACTACCATCAGTCAGATAGTTACAGTAGACCTACTACCATCTCCCCTTATCAGATAGTTACAGTAGACCTACTACCATCTCCCCTATCAGATAGTTACAGTAGACCTACTACCATCTGTCAGATAGTTACAGTAGACCTACTACCATCTCCCCTTATCAGATAGTTACAGTAGACCTACTACCATCTCCCCTATCAGATAGTTACAGTAGACCTACTACCATCTGTCAGATAGTTACAGTAGACCTACTACCATCTGTCAGATAGTTACAGTAGATCTACTACCATCTATCAGATAGTTACAGTAGACCTACTACCATCTATCAGATAGTTACAGTAGACCTACTACCATCTGTCAGATAGTTACAGTAGACCTACTACCATCTATCAGATAGTTACAGTAGACCTACTACCATCTATCAGATAGTTACAGTAGACCTACTACCATCTATCAGATAGTTACAGTAGACCTACTACCATCTATCAGATAGTTACAGTAGACCTACTACCATCTGTCAGATAGTTACAGTAGACCTACTACCATCTATCAGATAGTTACAGTAGACCTACTACCATCTATCAGATAGTTACAGTAGACCTACTACCATCAGTCAGATAGTTACAGTAGACCTACTACCATCTATCAGATAGTTACAGTAGACCTACTACCATCAGTCAGATAGTTACAGTAGACCTACTACCATCTATCAGATAGTTACAGTAGACCTACTACCATCTCCCTATCAGATAGTTACAGTAGACCTACTACCATCTCCCCTATCAGATAGTTACAGTAGACCTACTACCATCTATCAGATAGTTACAGTAGACCTACTACCATCTATCAGATAGTTACAGTAGACCTACTACCATCAGTCAGATAGTTACAGTAGACCTACTACCATCTGTCAGATAGTTACAGTAGACCTACTACCATCTATCAGATAGTTACAGTAGACCTACTACCATCTATCAGATAGTTACAGTAGACCTACTACCATCTATCAGATAGTTACAGTAGACCTACTACCATCTATCAGATAGTTACAGTAGACCTACTACCATCTGTCAGATAGTTACAGTAGACCTACTACCATCTATCAGATAGTTACAGTAGACCTACTACCATCTATCAGATAGTTACAGTAGACCTACTACCATCTGTCAGATAGTTACAGTAGACCTACTACCATCTATCAGATAGTTACAGTAGACCTACTACCATCTATCAGATAGTTACAGTAGACCTACTACCATCTGTCAGATAGTTACAGTAGACCTACTACCATCTATCAGATAGTTACAGTAGACCTACTACCATCTATCAGATAGTTACAGTAGACCTACTACCATCTATCAGATAGTTACAGTAGACCTACTACCATCTCCCCTATCAGATAGTTACAGTAGACCTACTACCATCTGTCAGATAGTTACAGTAGATCTACTACCATCTGTCAGATAGTTACAGTAGATCTACTACCATCTATCAGATAGTTACAGTAGACCTACTATCATCAGTCAGATAGTTACAGTAGACCTACTACCATCTATCAGATAGTTACAGTAGACCTACTACCATCTATCAGATAGTTACAGTAGACCTACTACCATCTGTCAGATAGTTACAGTAGACCTACTACCATCTCCCCTTATCAGATAGTTACAGTAGACCTACTACCATCTATCAGATAGTTACAGTAGACCTACTACCATCTGTCAGATAGTTACAGTAGACCTACTACCATCAGTCAGATAGTTACAGTAGACCTACTACCATCTATCAGATAGTTACAGTAGACCTACTACCATCTATCAGATAGTTACAGTAGACCTACTACCATCTGTCAGATAGTTACAGTAGACCTACTACCATCTGTCAGATAGTTACAGTAGACCTACTACCATCTATCAGATAGTTACAGTAGACCTACTACCATCTATCAGATAGTTACAGTAGACCTACTACCATCTGTCAGATAGTTACAGTAGACCTACTACCATCTATCAGATAGTTACAGTAGACCTACTACCATCTATCAGATAGTTACAGTAGACCTACTACCATCTATCAGATAGTTACAGTAGACCTACTACCATCTATCAGATAGTTACAGTAGACCTACTACCATCTATCAGATAGTTACAGTAGACCTACTACCATCTATCAGATAGTTACAGTAGACCTACTACCATCTCCCCTATCAGATAGTTACAGTAGACCTACTACCATCTATCGAGATAGTTACAGTAGACCTACTACCATCTGTCAGATAGTTACAGTAGACCTACTACCATCTATCAGATAGTTACAGTAGACCTACTACCATCTTATCAGATAGTTACAGTAGACCTACTACCATCTTAGTCAGATAGTTACAGTAGACCTACTACCATCTGTCAGATAGTTACAGTAGACCTACTACCATCCCCTATCAGATAGTTACAGTAGACCTACTACCATCTGTCAGATAGTTACAGTAGACCTACTACCATCTGTCAGATAGTTACAGTAGACCTACTACCATCTGTCAGATAGTTACAGTAGACCTACTACCATCTCCATCAGATAGTTACAGTAGACCTACTACCATCTCATCAGATAGTTACAGTAGACCTACTACCATCTCAGTCAGATAGTTACAGTAGACCTACTACCATCTATCAGATAGTTACAGTAGACCTACTACCATCTATCAGATAGTTACAGTAGACCTACTACCATCTATCAGATAGTTACAGTAGACCTACTACCATCTATCAGATAGTTACAGTAGACCTACTACCATCTGTCAGATAGTTACAGTAGACCTACTACCATCTCCCCTATCAGATAGTTACAGTAGACCTACTACCATCTCATCAGATAGTTACAGTAGACCTACTACCATCTATCAGATAGTTACAGTAGACCTACTACCATCTATCAGATAGTTACAGTAGACCTACTACCATCTGTCAGATAGTTACAGTAGACCTACTACCATCTAGTCAGATAGTTACAGTAGACCTACTACCATCTCCCATCAGATAGTTACAGTAGACCTACTACCATCTATCAGATAGTTACAGTAGACCTACTACCATCTATCAGATAGTTACAGTAGACCTACTACCATCTCCATCAGATAGTTACAGTAGACCTACTACCATCTAGTCAGATAGTTACAGTAGACCTACTACCATCTGTCAGATAGTTACAGTAGACCTACTACCATCTATCAGATAGTTACAGTAGACCTACTACCATCTATCAGATAGTTACAGTAGACCTACTACCATCTATCAGATAGTTACAGTAGACCTACTACCATCTTATCAGATAGTTACAGTAGACCTACTACCATCTATCAGATAGTTACAGTAGACCTACTACCATCTTATCAGATAGTTACAGTAGACCTACTACCATCTATCAGATAGTTACAGTAGACCTACTACCATCTGTCAGATAGTTACAGTAGACCTACTACCATCTATCAGATAGTTACAGTAGACCTACTACCATCTGTCAGATAGTTACAGTAGACCTACTACCATCTGTCAGATAGTTACAGTAGACCTACTACCATCTATCAGATAGTTACAGTAGACCTACTACCATCTATCAGATAGTTACAGTAGACCTACTACCATCAGTCAGATAGTTACAGTAGACCTACTACCATCTATCAGATAGTTACAGTAGACCTACTACCATCTGTCAGATAGTTACAGTAGACCTACTACCATCTATCAGATAGTTACAGTAGACCTACTACCATCTATCAGATAGTTACAGTAGACCTACTACCATCTGTCAGATAGTTACAGTAGACCTACTACCATCTATCAGATAGTTACAGTAGACCTACTACCATCTTATCAGATAGTTACAGTAGACCTACTACCATCTATCAGATAGTTACAGTAGACCTACTACCATCTCATCAGATAGTTACAGTAGACCTACTACCATCTATCAGATAGTTACAGTAGACCTACTACCATCTCCCTATCAGATAGTTACAGTAGACCTACTACCATCTATCAGATAGTTACAGTAGACCTACTACCATCTCTATCAGATAGTTACAGTAGACCTACTACCATCTCCCCTATCAGATAGTTACAGTAGACCTACTACCATCTATCAGATAGTTACAGTAGACCTACTACCATCTCCCCTATCAGATAGTTACAGTAGACCTACTACCATCTATCAGATAGTTACAGTAGACCTACTACCATCTAGTCAGATAGTTACAGTAGACCTACTACCATCGTCAGATAGTTACAGTAGACCTACTACCATCCATCAGATAGTTACAGTAGACCTACTACCATCTATTAGATAGTTACAGTAGATCTACTACCATCTATCAGATAGTTACAGTAGACCTACTACCATCTGTCAGATAGTTACAGTAGACCTACTACCATCTATCAGATAGTTACAGTAGACCTACTACCATCTAGTCAGATAGTTACAGTAGACCTACTACCATCTCTAGTCAGATAGTTACAGTAGACCTACTACCATCTGTCAGATAGTTACAGTAGACCTACTACCATCTATCAGATAGTTACAGTAGACCTACTACCATCTGTCAGATAGTTACAGTAGACCTACTACCATCTCTGTCAGATAGTTACAGTAGACCTACTACCATCTATCAGATAGTTACAGTAGACCTACTACCATCTATCAGATAGTTACAGTAGACCTACTACCATCCTGTCAGATAGTTACAGTAGACCTACTACCATCTATCAGATAGTTACAGTAGACCTACTACCATCAGTCAGATAGTTACAGTAGACCTACTACCATCTATCAGATAGTTACAGTAGACCTACTACCATCTGTCAGATAGTTACAGTAGACCTACTACCATCTGTCAGATAGTTACAGTAGACCTACTACCATCTGTCAGATAGTTACAGTAGACCTACTACCATCTAGTCAGATAGTTACAGTAGACCTACTACCATCTGTCAGATAGTTACAGTAGACCTACTACCATCTATCAGATAGTTACAGTAGACCTACTACCATCTCTATCAGATAGTTACAGTAGACCTACTACCATCTGTCAGATAGTTACAGTAGACCTACTACCATCTCCCCTATCAGATAGTTACAGTAGACCTACTACCATCTATCAGATAGTTACAGTAGACCTACTACCATCTCCCCTATCAGATAGTTACAGTAGACCTACTACCATCTATCAGATAGTTACAGTAGACCTACTACCATCTGTCAGATAGTTACAGTAGACCTACTACCATCTATCAGATAGTTACAGTAGACCTACTACCATCTGTCAGATAGTTACAGTAGACCTACTACCATCTATCAGATAGTTACAGTAGACCTACTACCATCTGTCAGATAGTTACAGTAGACCTACTACCATCTATCAGATAGTTACAGTAGACCTACTACCATCTTAGTCAGATAGTTACAGTAGACCTACTACCATCTGTCAGATAGTTACAGTAGACCTACTACCATCTCAGTCAGATAGTTACAGTAGACCTACTACCATCTGTCAGATAGTTACAGTAGACCTACTACCATCTCTATCAGATAGTTACAGTAGACCTACTACCATCTATCAGATAGTTACAGTAGACCTACTACCATCTAGTCAGATAGTTACAGTAGACCTACTACCATCTATCAGATAGTTACAGTAGACCTACTACCATCTGTCAGATAGTTACAGTAGACCTACTACCATCTGTCAGATAGTTACAGTAGACCTACTACCATCTATCAGATAGTTACAGTAGACCTACTACCATCTCATCAGATAGTTACAGTAGACCTACTACCATCTGTCAGATAGTTACAGTAGACCTACTACCATCTATCAGATAGTTACAGTAGACCTACTACCATCTATCAGATAGTTACAGTAGACCTACTACCATCTATCAGATAGTTACAGTAGACCTACTACCATCTGTCAGATAGTTACAGTAGACCTACTACCATCTGTCAGATAGTTACAGTAGACCTACTACCATCTCCCCTATCAGATAGTTACAGTAGACCTACTACCATCTCCCCTATCAGATAGTTACAGTAGACCTACTACCATCTATCAGATAGTTACAGTAGACCTACTACCATCTCCCCTATCAGATAGTTACAGTAGACCTACTACCATCTGTCAGATAGTTACAGTAGACCTACTACCATCTATCAGATAGTTACAGTAGACCTACTACCATCTAGTCAGATAGTTACAGTAGACCTACTACCATCTGTCAGATAGTTACAGTAGACCTACTACCATCTGTCAGATAGTTACAGTAGACCTACTACCATCTATCAGATAGTTACAGTAGACCTACTACCATCTATCAGATAGTTACAGTAGACCTACTACCATCTCCCCTATCAGATAGTTACAGTAGACCTACTACCATCTCCCCTATCAGATAGTTACAGTAGACCTACTACCATCTCCCCTATCAGATAGTTACAGTAGACCTACTACCATCTATCAGATAGTTACAGTAGACCTACTACCATCTATCAGATAGTTACAGTAGACCTACTACCATCTATCAGATAGTTACAGTAGACCTACTACCATCTCCCCTATCAGATAGTTACAGTAGACCTACTACCATCTATCAGATAGTTACAGTAGACCTACTACCATCTGTCAGATAGTTACAGTAGACCTACTACCATCTATCAGATAGTTACAGTAGACCTACTACCATCTCCCCTATCAGATAGTTACAGTAGACCTACTACCATCTGTCAGATAGTTACAGTAGACCTACTACCATCTGTCAGATAGTTACAGTAGACCTACTACCATCTATCAGATAGTTACAGTAGACCTACTACCATCTATCAGATAGTTACAGTAGACCTACTACCATCTGTCAGATAGTTACAGTAGACCTACTACCATCTCCCCTTATCAGATAGTTACAGTAGACCTACTACCATCTATCAGATAGTTACAGTAGACCTACTACCATCTCCCCATCAGATAGTTACAGTAGACCTACTACCATCAATCAGATAGTTACAGTAGACCTACTACCATCTGTCAGATAGTTACAGTAGACCTACTACCATCTCATCAGATAGTTACAGTAGACCTACTACCATCTATCAGATAGTTACAGTAGACCTACTACCATCTCTATCAGATAGTTACAGTAGACCTACTACCATCTATCAGATAGTTACAGTAGACCTACTACCATCTAGTCAGATAGTTACAGTAGACCTACTACCATCTGTCAGATAGTTACAGTAGACCTACTACCATCTCCCTATCAGATAGTTACAGTAGACCTACTACCATCTATCAGATAGTTACAGTAGACCTACTACCATCCATCAGATAGTTACAGTAGACCTACTACCATCTCCTATCAGATAGTTACAGTAGACCTACTACCATCTATCAGATAGTTACAGTAGACCTACTACCATCTCCCATCAGATAGTTACAGTAGACCTACTACCATCTGTCAGATAGTTACAGTAGACCTACTACCATCTATCAGATAGTTACAGTAGACCTACTACCATCTCCCATCAGATAGTTACAGTAGACCTACTACCATCTATCAGATAGTTACAGTAGACCTACTACCATCTCCATCAGATAGTTACAGTAGACCTACTACCATCTATCAGATAGTTACAGTAGACCTACTACCATCTCCCATCAGATAGTTACAGTAGACCTACTACCATCTATCAGATAGTTACAGTAGACCTACTACCATCTCATCAGATAGTTACAGTAGACCTACTACCATCTATCAGATAGTTACAGTAGACCTACTACCATCTATCAGATAGTTACAGTAGACCTACTACCATCTATCAGATAGTTACAGTAGACCTACTACCATCTATCAGATAGTTACAGTAGACCTACTACCATCTATCAGATAGTTACAGTAGACCTACTACCATCTATCAGATAGTTACAGTAGACCTACTACCATCTATCAGATAGTTACAGTAGACCTACTACCATCTCCCTTCAGATAGTTACAGTAGACCTACTACCATCTGTCAGATAGTTACAGTAGACCTACTACCATCTATCAGATAGTTACAGTAGACCTACTACCATCTGTCAGATAGTTACAGTAGACCTACTACCATCTATCAGATAGTTACAGTAGACCTACTACCATCTGCTCAGATAGTTACAGTAGACCTACTACCATCTGTCAGATAGTTACAGTAGACCTACTACCATCTACTCAGATAGTTACAGTAGACCTACTACCATCTATCAGATAGTTACAGTAGACCTACTACCATCTGTCAGATAGTTACAGTAGACCTACTACCATCTATCAGATAGTTACAGTAGACCTACTACCATCTATCAGATAGTTACAGTAGACCTACTACCATCAGTCAGATAGTTACAGTAGACCTACTACCATCTATCAGATAGTTACAGTAGACCTACTACCATCTATCAGATAGTTACAGTAGACCTACTACCATCTATCAGATAGTTACAGTAGACCTACTACCATCTATCAGATAGTTACAGTAGACCTACTACCATCTATCAGATAGTTACAGTAGACCTACTACCATCTCCCCTATCAGATAGTTACAGTAGACCTACTACCATCTATCAGATAGTTACAGTAGACCTACTACCATCTCCCCTATCAGATAGTTACAGTAGACCTACTACCATCAGTCAGATAGTTACAGTAGACCTACTACCATCTGTCAGATAGTTACAGTAGACCTACTACCATCTCCCCTATCAGATAGTTACAGTAGACCTACTACCATCTGTCAGATAGTTACAGTAGACCTACTACCATCTATCAGATAGTTACAGTAGACCTACTACCATCTGTCAGATAGTTACAGTAGACCTACTACCATCTATCAGATAGTTACAGTAGACCTACTACCATCTACCTCAGATAGTTACAGTAGACCTACTACCATCTAGTCAGATAGTTACAGTAGACCTACTACCATCTAGTCAGATAGTTACAGTAGACCTACTACCATCTATCAGATAGTTACAGTAGACCTACTACCATCTTCAGATTAATACCTACTACCTCAGATAGTTACAGTAGACCTACTACCATCTGTCAGATAGTTACAGTAGACCTACTACCATCTGTCAGATAGTTACAGTAGACCTACTACCATCAGTCAGATAGGTAATATCTTGTGAATTAGACTTATATTTATGAATCCTGTGATAATATTGAGATGACCAATTTCTCTACGTAAAGGTGTCACATGATTCCTCTTTCTCTATAAATGCATGAAGATGCTTTATTGATAGTTTTTTTTTTCTCTCCAGTGGCGCTGAACTTCCAGACTCCCTCTAAGGAGATGGACCTGAACCAGGGCCGGTTCCGGTCCAACGGGCTGAGTGGATACGTCCTAAAGCCTGACTTCCAGAGATACGCCGGGTCAGAGTTCAACCCTGCGACCCTCACCAAGGGACCCTGGATCAAACACAAGGCCTTCCACGTCATGGTGAGAAACCTTGCTATAGTGTGTTATATATTATAGTGTGTATGTATTTTATTGAATTATATATGATAATATAGTGTTTTATATGAGTGTAATAGCACTAAAGTGTATTATAATAGCTACTAGTAAAACACAGTGACGACTACTAGAGAGAAGGGTACATTGATTCATAAAATAGCAATATATTGAGGAAGGAAAATAGTCTTCTGATAACATAAATTAGATTAGTTTCCGTGCAGTACCTTTATGTTGTGTTATTCATTTTATTTTATATCTTATAGTCAGAGAAGTGGTTTTATTGTTGCCACCTACAAGGCTCCTTTTGAACTTTTATCAGACGTTTTTTTATTAACACTACTAAGAGGAATTGTGTGTCATTGCTTCAAATGATAAGATTTGATTGAATTGAGAGTTTAGATTTGGTTCAAGGGATTTTATTGAATTGAGAGTTCAAGTATAAAAAAAATATATAAAAAAAATACATGTATGCACTCACTAACTGTAAGTCGCTCTGGATAAGAGCGTCTGCTAAATGACTAAAATATAAAATGTCAAATATGATTCACGAGATTTGATTGAATTGTGAGTTGAGATGTGGTTCAAGAGATTTGATTGAATTGAGAGTTGAGATGTGGTTCAAGAGATTTGATTGAATTAAGAGTTGAGATATGGTTCAAGAGATTTGATTGAATTGAGAGTTGAGATATGGTTCAAGAGATTTGATTGAATTAAGAGTTGAGATATGGTTGAAGAGATTTGATTGAATTGAGAGTTGAGATGTGGTTCAAGAGATTTGATTGAATTAAGAGTTGAGATATGGTTCAAGAGATTTGATTGAATTGAGAGTTGAGATATGGTTCAAGAGATTTGATTGAATTGAGAGTTGATATGTGGTTCAAGAGATTTGATTGAATTAAGAGTTGAGATATGGTTCAAGAGATTTGATTGAATTGAGAGTTGAGATGTGGTTCAAGAGATTTGATTGAATTAAGTTGAGATATGGTTCAAGAGATTTGATTGAATTGAGTGTTGAGATGTGGTTCAAGAGATTTGATTGAATTGAGAGTTGAGATATGGTTCAAGAGATTTGATTGAATTGAGAGTTGAGATGTGGTTCAAGAGATTTGATTGAATTGAGAGTTGAGATATGGTTCAAGAGATTTGATTGAATTGAGAGTTGAGATATGGTTCAAGAGATTTGATTGAATTGAGAGTTGAGATGTGGTTCAAGAGATTTGATTGAATTAAGAGTTGAGATATGGTTGAAGAGATTTGATTGAATTGAGAGTTGAGATGTGGTTCAAGAGAGATTCATTATGTTGTGTACTCCACTACAGTACATCAGATCAATGCTGCGTTGAAATATCCTTAGTCATTAGGCTTTCATAGACC